>NC_141878.1:14860530-15163560 GCF_056163025.1 Triticum urartu | reverse complement strand
TCCGTCCCACGAGCATCACCGACGAAATAATATTAGCCGGCTAAGAATTGAAACTAAAAAATGCAACCAAAGTGTGAAGCAGATATGCATTATTCGGTTAGCAACGCTTTGCATACGGCACACCAGTCAGCCAAATAGTTTGGAGGGTTTTCAATATACTCCTACTCCCTAATTAATTGCTAAATTATAATGCATATAAATGTTGGTCAAAATTAAACTTTGTAAAGTTTGATCAAATTTATATAAAAATTTATCAACATCTAGAATACCATGCAATTGGACTCATGAAGAAATATATTTTTGTATGTTATATATTTGGTATTTTGAATTCTCATATTTTTTTTCTATAAACATAGTAAAAATTTACAAAGTTTGACTTTTGACCAATAAAATTTTGTATGCACTATAATTTGGCAAGTATTGAGTAGTTTTTTTTTTTTCATTTGTCCCTCATCTGTCAAAAGAAATCAAGGTTTACTGGCTTCTAGAACTGCCAACTGTTGATTTCGAGGAGTAGGCACCTCAACTAATTGCTTGTGTGCTTGAGATATCTCTAAGCTTGAATATTTCCTTATGTTCTGCTACAACTTTTGAGTCGTGTATCAGGCAAGGTTTGTAATAAAAACAACATCATTAGCCATTTATAGGATTGCTAATTATTCATACTATATTTGTGCATAGTGTTTACTGAGCATCAAAACAGTGTGAGTAAATACAAGGTAATCCAGTGTATGAAAATTGGAAGGGATCCGTATTCCAGTTGTAGCCAGAGTTGGTGGAGAAAATGATTGGTAGAGAGGTGATGGCAGGTCGGGTTGAGTCGAGGAATTTTTTTGCCACATATTATACGCGGCGTAACATGGAAGAATTATAGACCAGGTCTCTAAGGGAAGGTTTACAACATGGACAGAAATTTAGAAAAGAAGAGTGATAGATGGACATACTTTGATTTTTTTTCCTTTTGACTTGAGGTTTATCTTCACATATATGCTTATCGCAGAGCATTTGGCTTTTAACAATTTAGATACATGTAGTTATAAAAGCAATGGACAAGATCTGCATTCGATATCCAAAATGGCACATAATAAATGGATGGAGTTAGTAAGATCAAGATCCTAATCAGTGGCACTTGTATATAAAACGGAACGAACGCAACAAAAGTTATTGAGATCATGACCCTAATGAGTGACACTTATATATAAAATGGAACACAACTAAAGTTACTGAGACCATGATCCTAATGAGTGGCACTTTCATATAAAACTAGGGCGATTTGATAATTTGCCACCCCTTACTTCCCCCTTTCACAATTTGCCACCCATTGTCTCAATGACGGGCGGGCCCGGGCCCCACCTGTCATTCTCAGGGGGGGGGCCAAATTATGAAAGGGGGAGGTAAGGGGTGGCAAATTATCTATGTCTGTATCTATCTATTTATCTCTCTCTATCTACCTATGTATCTATCTATCTCTACCTCTATCAATCTATGTCTCTCTCTATCTCTATCTATCTATCTATCTATCTCCCTCTCTCTATCTCTCTATCTCTTTATCTATCTATCTATCTATCTCCCTCTCTCTCTCTATCTATCTATATCTATCTATCTATGTCTCTCTCTCTCTATCTCTCTCTATCTATCATCTATCTCTCTCTCTCTCTATCTATCTGTTTATCTGTCTATCTATCTATGTCTCTCTATCTCTCTCTCTATCTAACTATCTATCTATCTATCTACCTATCTGTTTATCTATCTATGTCTCTATCTCTATCTATCTCTCGCTCTCTCTCTGTATCTATCTATCTATGTCTCTCTCTCTCCCTACCTCTCTATCTATCTCTCCATCTATCATCTATCTATCTCTCTGTCTCTCTCTCTCTCTGTCTATCTATCTATCTATGTCTCTCTCTCTCTATCGGTTTATCTATCTATCTCTCTCCCTGTATCTATCTATCTATCTATTTCTATCTATGTATCTCTCTCTATCTTTCTCTCTCTCTCTATCTATCTCTCTCTCTCTCTATCTATCTATCTGTTGGGTTTTGTAGTAATTACAAAAAATTTCCTACGCTCACACAAGATCATGGTGATGCATAGCAACGAGAGGGGAGAGTGTTGTCTACGTACCCTCGTAGACCGCAACGGAAGTGGTGACGCAACTTAGAGGAAGTAGTCGTACGTCTTCCCGATCCGACCGATCCAAGCACCGTTACTCCGGCACCTCCGAGTTCTTAGCACACGTACAGCTCGATGACGCTCCCCGGGCTCCAATCCAGCAAAGCGTCGGGGAAGAGTTTCGTCAGCACGACGGCGTGATGACGATGATGATGTTCTACCGACACAGGGCTTCGCCTAAGCACTACAACGGTATGACCGAGGTGGAATATGGTGGAGGGGGGCACCGCACACGGCTAAGGAATGATCTCAAGGATCAACTTGTGTGTTCTAGGGTGCCCCCCTGCCCCCATATATAAAGGAGGGAGGGGGAGGTGCGGCCGGCCCCCAAGGGGTGCGCCAGGAGGAGTCCTACTCCCACCGGGAGTAGGACTCCCCTCCACTTGCCTTGTTGGATAAGGAAAAGAGGGAGGGAGAAGAGGAAAGGGGGGCGCCTCCCCCCCCCTTCCTTGTCCTATTCGGACTAGGGGGGGAGGGGGCACGCGGCCTGCCCTGGCCGGCCCCTCTCTTCTCCCTTATGGCCCATGTAGGCCCATAAACCCCCAGGGGGGTTCCGGTAACCCCCCGGTACTCCGGTAAAATGCCGATTTTCACCCGGAATAATTCCGATGTCCAAATATAGGCTTCCAATATATCAATCTTTATGTCTCGACCATTTCGAGACTCCTCGTCATGACCGTGATCATATCCGGGACTCCGAACTAACTTCGGTACATCAAAATGCATAAACTCATAATAACTGTCATCGTAACGTTAAGCGTGCGGACCCTACGGTTCGAGAACAATGTAGACATGACTGAGACAGATCTCCGGTCAATAACCAATAGCGGGACCTGGATGCCCATATTGGCTCCTACATATTCTACGAAGATCTTTATCGGTCAGACCGCATAACAACATACGTTGTTCCCTTTGTCATCGGTATGTTACTTGCCCGAGATTCGATCGTCGGTATCCAATACCTAGTTCAATCTCGTTACCGGAAAGTCTCTTTACTCGTTCCGTAATACATCATCTCACAACTAACTTATTAGTTGTAATGCTTGCAAGGCTTATGTGATGTGCATTACCGAGAGGGCCCAGAGATACCTCTCCGACAATCGGAGTGACAAATCCTAATCTCGAAATACGCCAACCCAACATCTACCTTTGGAGACACCTGTAGAGCTCCTTTATAATCACCCATTTACGTTGTGATGTTTGGTAGCACACAAAGTGTTCCTCCGGCAAACGGGAGTTGCATAATCTCATAGTCATAGGAACATGTATAAGTCATGAAGAAAGCAATAGCAACATACTAAATGATCGGGTGCTAAGCTAATGGAATGGGTCATGTCAATCAGATCATTCAACTAATGATGTGACCTCGTTAATCAAATAACAACTCTTTGTTCATGGTTAGGAAACATAACCATCTTTGATTAATGAGCTAGTCAAGTAGAGGCATACTAGTGACACTCTGTTTGTCTATGTATTCACACATGTATTATGTTTCCGGTTAATACAATTCTAGCATGAATAATAAACATTTATCATGATATAAGGAAATAAATAATAACTTTATTATTGCCTCTAGGGCATATTTCCTTCAGTCTCCCACTTGCACTAGAGTCAATAATCTAGATTACACAGTAATGATTCTAACACCCATGGAGCCTTGGTGCTGATCATGTTTTGCTCGTGGAAGAGGCTTAGTCAACGGGTCTGCAACATTCAGATCCGTATGTATCTTGCAAATCTCTATGTCTCCCACCTGGACTAGATCCCGGATGGAATTGAAGCGTCTCTTGATGTGCTTGGTTCTCTTGTGAAATCTGTATTCCTTTGCCAAGGCAATTGCACCAGTATTGTCACAAAAGATTTTCATTGGACCCGATGCACTAGGTATGACACCTAGATCGGATATGAACTCCTTCATCCAGACTCCTTCGTTTGCTGCTTCCGAAGCAGCTATGTACTCCGCTTCACATGTAGATCCCGCTACGACGCTTTGTTTAGAACTGCACCAACTGACAGCTCCATCGTTTAATGTAAACACGTATCCGGATTGCGATTTAGAATCATCCGGATCAGTGTCAAAGCTTGCATCAACGTGACCTTTTACGATGAGCTCTTTGTCACCTCCATATACGAGAAACATATCCTTAGTTCTTTTCAGGTATTTCAGGATGTTCTTGACCGCTGTCCAGTGATCCACTCCTGAATTACTTTGGTACCTCCCCGCTAAACTTATAGCAAGGCACACATCAGGTCTGGTACATGGCATTGCATACATGATAGAGCCTATGGCTGAAGCATAGGGAACATCTTTCATTTTCTCTCTATCTTCTACAGTGGTCGGGCATTGAGTCTGACTCAACTTTACACCTTGTAACACAGGCAAGAACCCTTTCTTTGCTTGATCCATTTTGAACTTTTTAAAATCTTGTCAAGGTATGTGCTTTGTGAAAGTCCAATCAAGCGTCTTGATCTATCTCTATAGATCTTTATGCCTAATATGTAAGCAGCTTCACCGAGGTCTTTCATTGAAAAACTCTTATTCAAGTATCCCTTTATGCTATCCAGAAATTCTATATCATTTCCAATCAGTAATATGTCATCCACATATAATATCAGAAATGCTACAGAGCTCCCACTCACTTTCTTGTAAATACAGTCTTCTCCGAAAGTCTGTATAAACCCAAATGCTTTGATCACACTATCAAAGCGTTTATTCCAACTCCGAGAGGCTTGCACCAGTCCATAAATAGATCGCTGGAGCTTGCACACTTTGTTAGCTCCCTTTGGATCGACAAAACCTTTCGGTTGCATCATATACAACTCCTCTTCCAGAAATCCATTCAGGAATGCAGTTTTAACATCCATCTGCCAAATTTCATAATCATAAAATGCGGCAATTGCTAACATGATTCGGACAGACTTAAGCATCGCTACGGGTGAGAAGGTCTCATCGTAGTCAACCCCTTGAACTTGTCGAAAACCTTTTGCGACAAGTCGAGCTTTGTAGACAGTAACATTACCGTCAGCGTCAGTCTTCTTCTTAAAGATCCATTTATTCTCAATTGCTTGCCGATCATCGGGCAAGTCAACCAAAGTCCATACTTTGTTCTCATACATGGATCCCATCTCAGATTTCATGGCTTCAAGCCATTTTGCGGAATCTGGGCTCACCATCGCTTCTTCATAGTTCGTAGGTTCATCATGATCTAGTAGCATGACTTCCAGAACAGGATTACCGTACCACTCTGGCGCGGATCTCACTCTGGTTGATCTACGAGGTTCAGTAGTATCTTGATCTGAAGTTTCATGATCATTATCATTAGCTTCCTCACTAACTGGTGTAGGTGTCACTGAAACATTTTTCTGTGATGTACTACTTTCCAATAATGGAGCAGGTACAGTTACCTCGTCAAGTTCTACTTTCCTCCCACTCACTTCTTTCGAGAGAAACTCCTTGTCCAGAAAGTTTCCGAATTTAGCAACAAAAGTCTTGCCTTCGGATCTGTGATAGAAGGTGTATCCAATAGTTTCCTTTGGATATCCTATGAAGACACATTTCTCTGATTTGGGTTCGAGCTTATCAGGTTGAAGCTTTTTCACATAAGCATCGCAGCCCCAAACTTTCAGAAACGACAACTTTGGTTTCTTGCCAAACCATAGTTCATAAGGCGTCGTCTCAACGGATTTTGATGGTGCCCTAGTTAACGTGAATGCGGCCGTCTCTAGAGCGTATCCCCAAAACGATAGCGGTAAATCAGTAAGAGACATCATAGATCGCACCATATCTAGTAAAGTACGATTACGACGTTCGGACACACCATTACGCTGTGGTGTTCCGGGTGGCGTGAGTTGCGAAACTATTCCACAATTTTTCAAATGTACACCAAACTCGTAACTCAAATATTCTCCTCCACGATCAGATCGTAGAAACTTTATTTTCTTGTTACGATGATTTTCAACTTCACTCTGAAATTCTTTGAACTTTTCAAATGTTTCAGACTTATGTTTCATTAAGTAGATATACCCATATCTGCTTAAGTCATCTGTGAAGGTGAGAAAATAACGATATCCTCCACGAGCCTCAACATTCATCGGACCACATACATCTGTATGTATGATTTCCAACAAATCTGTTGCTCTCTCCATAGTACCGGAGAACGGTGTTTTAGTCATCTTGCCCATGAGGCACGGTTCGCAAGTACCAAGTGATTCATAATCAAGAGGTTCCAAAAGTCCATCAGTATGGAGTTTCTTCATGCTCTTTACACCGATATGACCTAAACAGCAGTGCCACAAATAAGTTGCACCATCATTATCAACTCTGCATCTTTTGGCTTCAACATTATGAATATGTGTATCACTACTATCGAGATTCAATAAGAATAGACCACTCTTCAAGGGTGCATGACCATAAAAGATATTACTCATATAAATAGAACAACCATTATTCTCTGATTTAAATGAATAACCGTCTCGCATTAAACAAGATCCAGATATAATGTTCATTCTCAACGCTGGCACCAAATAACAATTATTTAGGTCTAATACTAATCCCGAAGGTAGATGTAGAGGTAGCGTGCCGACCGCGATCACATCGACTTTGGAACCGTTTCCCACGCGCATCATCACCTCGTCCTTAGCCAATCTTCACTTAATCCGTAGTCCCTGTTTCGAGTTGCAAATATTAGCAACAGAACCAGTATCAAATACCCAGGTGCTACTGCGAGCATTAGTAAGGTACACATCAATAACATGTATATCACATATACCTTTGTTCACCTTGCCATCCTTCTTATCCGCCAAATACTTGGGGCAGTTCCGCTTCCAGTGACCAGTCTGCTTGCAGTAGAAGCACTCAGTTTCAGGCTTAGGTCCAGACTTGGGTTTCTTCTCTTGAGCAACAACTTGCTTGCCGTTCTTCTGAAGTTTCCCTTCTTCTTCCCTTTGCCCTTTTTCTTGAAACTAGTGGTCTTGTTGACCATCAACACTTGATGCTCCTTTTTGATTTCTACCTCCGCAGCTTTCAGCATTGCGAAGAGCTCGGGAATAGTCTTATTCATCCCTTGCATATTATAGTTCATCACGAAGCTCTTGTAGCTTGGTGGCAGTGATTGGAGAATTCTGTCAATGACACAATCGTCCGGAAGATTAACTCCCAATTGAATCAAGTGATTATTATACCCAGACATTTTGAGTATATGCTCACTGGCAGAACTGTTCTCCTCCATCTTGCAGCTATAGAACTTATTGGAGACTTCATATCTCTCAATCCGGGCATTTGCTTGAAATATTAACTTCAACTCCTGGAACATCTCATATGCTCCATGACGTTCAAAACGTCGTTGAAGTCTCGATTCTAAGCCGTAAAGCATGGCACAATGAACTATCGAGTAGTCATCAGCTTTGCTTTGCCAGACGTTCATAACATCTGGAGTTGCTCCAGCAGCAGGCCTGGCACCCAGCGGTGCTTCCAGGACGTAATTCTTCTGTGCAGCAATGAGGAAATCCTCAAGTTACGGACCCAGTCCGTGTAATTGCTACCATCATCTTTCAACTTTGCTTTCTCAAGGAACGGATTAAAATTCAACGGAACAACAGCACGAGCCATCTATCTATAATCAAACATAAACAAGCAAGATACTATCAGGTACTAAGTTCATGATAAATTTAAGTTCAATTAATCATATTACTTAAGAACTCCCACTTAGATAGACATCCCTCTAATCCTCCAAGTGATCACGTGATCCAAATCAACTAAACCATGTCCGATCATCACGTGAGATGGAGTAGTTTCATTGGTGAACATCATTATGTTGATCATATCTACTATATGATTCACGCTCGACCTTTCGGTCTCCGTGTTCCGAGGCCATATCTGTATATGCTTGGATCGTCAAGTATAACCTGAGTATTCCGCGTGTGCAACTGTTTTGCACCCGTTGTATTTGAACGTAGAGCCTATCACACCCGATCATCACATGGTGTCTCAGCACGAAGAACTTTCGCAACGGTGCATACTCAGGGAGAACACTTCTTGATAATTTAGTGAGAGATCATCTTATAATGCTACCATCAATCAAAGCAAGATAAGATGCATAAAAAGATAAACATCACATGCAATCAATATAAGTGATATGATATGGCCGTCATCATCTTGTGCTTGTGATCTCCATCTCCGAAGCACCGTCATGATCACCATCGTCACCGGCGCGACACCTTGATCTCCATCGTAGCATCATTGTCGTCTCGCCAATCTTATGCTTCCACGACTATCGCTACCGCTTAGTGATAAAGTAAAGCATTACAGCGCGATTGCATTGCATACAATAAAGCGACAACCATATGGTTCCTGCCAGTTGCCGATAACTCGGTTACAAAACATGATCATCTCATACAATAAAATTCAGCATCATGCCTTGACCATATCACATCACAACATGCCCTGCAAAAACAAGTTAGACGTCCTCTACTTTGTTGTTGCAAGTTTTACGTGGCTGCTACGGGCTTAAGCAAGAACCAATCTCACCTACGCATCAAAACCACAACGATAGTTTGTCAAGTTGATGCCGTTTTAACCTTCGCAAGGACCGGGCGTAGCCACACTCGGTTCAACTAAAGTTGGAGAGACTTTCGCCCCCAAGCCACCTATGTGCAAAGCACGTCGGGAGAACCGGTCTCGCGTAAGCGTACGCGTAATGTCGGTCCGCGTCGCCTCGTCCAACAATACCACCGAACCAAAGTATGACATGCTGGTAGGCAGTATGACTTATATCGCCCACAACTCACTTGTGTTCTACTCGTGCATATAACATCAAACCATAAAACCTAGGCTCGGATGCCACTGTTGGGTTTCGTAGTAATTTCAAAAAAATTCCTACGCTCACGCAAGATTATGGTGATGCATAGCAACGAGAGGGGATAGTGTTGTCTACGTACCCTCGTAGACCGCAACGGAAGTGGTGACGCAACGTAGAGGAAGTAGTCGTACGTCTTCCCGATCCGACCGATCCAAGCACCGTTACTCCGGCACCTCCGAGTTCTTAGCACACGTACAGCTCGATGACGCTCCACGGGCTCCGATCCAGCAAAGCGTCGGGGAAGAGTTTCGTCAGCACGATGGCGTGATGACGATGATGATGTTCTACCGACGCAGGGCTTCGCCTAAGCACTACAACGGTATGACCGAGGTGGAATATCACTGGTACAAAAAGGGCCTATAGTCCCGGTTCGTAAGGGCCTTTAGTCCCGGTTCAGGAACCGGGACTAAAGTGTCGGTACTAATACCTCCCCCCTTTAGTCCCGGTTCAATCCAGAACCGGGACTAAAGGCCCTCCACGTGGGCAGTGCGCAGAGCCCAGCCAGGAGACCCTTTGGTCCCGGTTGGTGGCACCAACCGGGACCAATAGGCATCCACGCGTCAGCACTTCTGTGGCTGGTGTTTTTGTTTTTTTTTTGAAAGGGGGGGGGTTTGGGGGTTTGGGGGGGTTAATTTAGGTGTTTCATATATTGTGTTAGCTAGTTATAATTAATAGAGAGAAGTGTCCTCTGTTATGTCCGTGCTTGGTCGACGCTACGTACTATACATACGTATATAGAGAGGACTAGACACGCTAGCTAGCTAGTAATTAAGCAAACGAAGGAAACAGAAAGATCATCATGAACATATATGCATATATACAGAGAGAAGTGATATCGACCACCTCTCCTTCTCCGAGAGATTGGTCGAACAAAAAGTTCTCGTATATCTATCTGACACTACCGGCTACATATATACAATAATTATCTCTTACAAATATAATCATACGGACTCAGGGTCCACATAGAATTCTTCGTCTTCAGGGATCACGTGGTCAAGAAAGAATGCCGCCAATTCCTCTTGAATTCCTCGCATGCGAGCTGTTGCTAGGAGTTCATCCCGCTTCCGGAACATCTAATTTAAAGAAGGGGGTCAATACATATATATATATATGAATGAATGAAACTCAACACAAATGATGGTAATAAAATAAAATTGTGAATGTTGTTATTTACGTACTTCATATTGTTCGTCAGTGTAGCCCCGCTCACAGGTCGTGTGGCGGATGGACTCGCAAACATAGTATCCACAGAAATCATTCCCTTGTTCCTGCCACAACCACTTTACAAGAAATAGAGGTTAATCAAACTGATAAGCAAGAATGCCAAATGGTATTGATGAAACTAGCGCTTGAATGACTAGTAGATGCGCTTAAAATGCTACTATAGCTAGTACTTACTTTCGGGTGTCTAAATTGCAGCTCCTTCGGCAGTCCCGGAGCTTTTCTGGTGAATTTTCTCCAAACCCTGCCGGACAAAGAAAACAATTACTTGATATATCAGGAAATGAACAAAGTTGCTGATATGGTGGATAATGATCGATTTAACTTACTTCTCGAGTATTTGAGTCATGCCGACATAGTCCTTGTGATCTTTTCGTCTTGAGTCTAAGACGGTTACTAGTCCCTGCTCAAGCTTAATATGTAGGAGAATATAGTGGAAACTGCACACGCATGCATAACTCATCAATTACATTACTATAACCTTGACTAATATATAAGGGAAACCGAATACGCACAAGACAGTAACACTCACTTGAAGTTGTAAGGAAAGAGTATTATATCTTTGTTTTGATTTATTATCAACGATTCTAGCATGCTGGCCTCGGTTTCTGCGGCATGAAATTTAACCTGAGTTGCATCTATGAGATATGTGTTAATGAACCCAATATCACCGACTTGTCTTTTCTTCAATTCGACGATCTTCAATCTGCATAATATAGTGAGGATGATTATAAATACATGCAATGAAAGAGCTGAGCTATATGGAGAGACTTAATGACAGAAGTAGTAGTACTTACAGACAGTAGCAGGTGACCGTTGCTTTATCGAGGGCCAATTGATTGAAAAACTGATAGAACTCCTCAAATGGAATAGGCAACAGATCAATTCCAACGAGGTCATGCTCCTTTTTAACTTTCAAATACAAAGTACTCCTCCCCCCAGAGTCTCTGCAGATTTTCAAGTACCAATCATGCAATCTTCGCATCATCGTTGATAGAGATCTTTCATCTTTGACGAGAGGCTTCCCGTACTCGTATCTTTGTATCTGCATCTCCATGGGTTCATAATGTACTTCGTCGGGCAGGTAATCTGCAAGATTGCTATAACCGGGCACCATCCTCGGATCATTAGCGACGTTGTGGCTAGGCACCTTGAGCGGGGGGCACGATTGCTTCGCTTGTTCGCCGAGCTGGGCAATTTGTTTCCCAGCTCGTCGTTCTTTCAGCCTTTGATCACTGACAGTACTTCCCGGCCGCTCCGCTTCGGCAAATTCCTTTCCAATAATGCGGTCATAGTTTCCTTTCGGCGAATCAGACTTCGGTGGTTTTGTCAGGGCAGCCAGAGTGCGCTTCACTTTCACCCGATCTACCTTCTGCTCCGGAGGTGGATGTTTCTTTGCTTTCACCCCTTCAAAGAATTTCTTCACTTCTTCTCGCGCGATCTCGGCGTTCTCCTCCTGGGTCCTCTCGTATGGTAACTTCTCTGGAGTCTTCAGAGAAGGACCGAATCTTTATGTCCTCCCGCCTCTGGTTGTACTGCTAGACGCCGACCGAGCAGACGTAGCGGTTGTCTTCTTTACTTGCTTAAGAGGCGGAGGAGAAGGACTACGACGCGCCGGAGCAGCTGGAGTGGCGGCAGGTCTCTTCCGCCCTTGCTGACGAGGCGGAGAAGGAGGAGGCTGGCTGCTCGGGCGCGTCGGCGCAGGCGGAGAAGGAGGCGGAGTGCTGCCGCGCGCCGGAGAAGGAGCCGGCCGAGGGCCCTGATCGTCACTCGCCGGAGGAGGAGGCGGTGGAGGCGGAGTGCCCTGACTCGCCGGAGGAGGAGGAGGAGGCGGTGGCGTCCAGTTCGGAAGGTTGATGAGATCCTTCCGCCATAGGCATGGAGTCTTCAGAGCAGACCCCAGCCGAGTCTCCCCTTCACCGGTAGGGTGGTCAAGCTGGAGGTCCTCAAATCCCTCCGTTATCTCATCCACCATCACCCTAGCATATCCTTCTGGAATCGGCCGGCAGTGAAAAGTTGCGCCGGGTTCAGTAGGAAAAACAGAGCCAACAGCCGCCTTGACCTTCAAATTCATCCATTGCGTCATAAGGTGGCAATTTTGAGACTCCGTTATAGCATCCACGGGATAGCTGGCAGGAGCCGTCAAGGCATGCTCCGGCTGAAGCAGCTCGGTGGAAGCCACGCTGCTTCTGCGCTGAGATGGCGGGGTAGCTTCGGGGGAGGCTTCGGCAGTACGTTTGCTGCGATTTGCTTCTCGTTCCTCTATCGCGTCCACCCTTGCTTTCAGCGCCTGCATTTGGGTCTGCTGCACTTTTTTCCTCCTCTCATGGGATTTGTAACCACCTGCGTCCGGAAACCCAACCTTCCACGGAACGGAGCCTGGCGTGCCTCGTGTCCGTCCAGGGTGCTCAGGATTCCCGAGGGCCATTGTGAGCTCGTTGTTCTCTCTGTCTGGAAAGAACGTCCCTTCATGCGCTGCTTCGATATACTGCTTAAGCTTACTGACTGGTATGTCCATTTGATCGTTCGTCCAAATGCACTTCCCTGTTTCAGGGTCCAGGGTTCCGCCAGCCCCGAAGAACCAAGTCCGGCAACAGTCTGGCCAGTTATTTGTCTCTGGTTCGATCCCTTTATGAACCAGATCATTCTCACTCTTGGACCACTTAGGCCGGGCTACGAGGTAGCCACCTGACCCCGTGCGATGGTGAAGCTTCTTCTTCGCAGCATTTTGCTTGTTTGTCGCCGACATCTTCTTACTCTTTTCTGATGTCTTGTGGGCCACAAATGCGGGCCAGTGATCTCTGATCTTCTCATATCTGCCCTTGAATTCTGGTGTCTCATTTTTTTCGACAAACTTATTCAGCTCTTTCTTCCACCTCCTGAATAGTTCTGCCATCCTCTTCAGAGCAAAAGACTTGATTAATTTCTCTTTAACTGGGTTCTCTGGATTATCCTCAGGCGGTAGGGTGAAATTTGACTTCAGCTCAGTCCAAAGATCATTTTTCTGCATATCATTGACATAAGACACCTCAGGGTCTTCTGTAGCTGGCTTAAACCATTGCTGGATGCTTATCGGGATCTTGTCCCTAACCAGAACCCCGCACTGAGCAACAAATGCGCTCTTTGTCCGGAGGGGTTCAATAGGTTGGCCGTCGGGCGCGATTGCTATGATCTCAAACTTTTCATCCGAGCTCAACTTTTTCTTCGGGCCTCGTCTCTTTACCGAAGTTGTGCTTGATTCGGAGGTCTAGAAAAAAGAACAAAGACTTAATTAATATGTGTACATACCAAAACAATGAATGCATCAATCAGCTAGTCAGCATAGGCTTAACTAATATATATACCTGGCCGGACTCGGTTCGGTCACCGGAGCCGTCATCACGGTCTCCTTCTTGCACCGGCATTGGGTCACCGGAGCCGTCCTCATGTTCTTCTTCTTGCACCGGCATTAGGTCACCGTAGCCAGCTTGTTCACCCTCTCCTTCCAGACCATCGGTTTCGTTGAGAAACAACGAGATGGCATCACTTCCTTCTGTGATTATGTCCCTCAACAACGCTTCTTTTGTTGCTTCGTCTAGGGCGGTGTCCATAGTTTCTACAAATATTTACAACATGGCAATTATTATTCAAACATGACAGATGGATATATTAGTGCCAAACGTAGAACTAGCTACCTAATCATAGTAAGCTATCGGGAGGGGGTATATATCGACAACGACGACACTACATCATGTTCGAGAGGATCGCCGAGGGGTCGGGAGGTTGCCTAGTGTCAAAGGATTCAACAAAACCATGTCTTCATCATTAGGCGAAAGTAACATGTGCATGATGGTACGAAGCTCTTCAAAGTTGTTCTGGAACGGAGTCCCAGATAGGATAATTCGCTTTTTGGTACAAAGTTCAGCAAGAGCCTTCCGAATATCGCTATTTGGAAGGCCTTTGCTGAATTGGTACCAAAAGGCGGATTATTCTATCCGGGACTCCATTACAAAACAAATTTGCAGAACTTCGTACCAACATGCCCTGGTTACTTCCGGCTAATGATGAAGGCATGGATTTCTTCAATACTTTGACTCTAGGAAACCTCTCTCTACTTCCGGCTAATAAGAAGAAGAAGAAGAAGAAGAAGAAGAAGAAGAAGAAGAAAAAGAAAAGAAGAAAAAAAAAGAGGAGAAGAAGAAAGGAATAGTGGAGAAGAAGAGAAAATAGAATATATATTCTATTTTCTCTTCTTCTCCACTATTCCTTTCTTCTTCTCCTCTTCTTTTTCTTCTTTTTTCTTCTTCTTATTTATTTCTCCTCTTCTTTTCGGTAGAGGAAACCCTAAATAGCTAGCAAGTATCGTGGGTGTGAGATACATGTGGCCTTCGGTGTCGGACACTACATCCACGTCCCACAAGTGACGTGGGCGTCGAAGCCCGCGCCACTTGTGGGATGTGGGTGTAGTGTCCGACACCGACGGTACATGTATCTCACACCGACGATACTTTCTATTTAGGTTTTCTCCTCTACCGCTCCTCGACCTCTCGACGACCCTCGTTCCCGATAAAATAAAGAGGAAGAAGAAGAAGAAAAAAGAAGAGAAGAAAGAATAGAGGAGAAGACTTCCTCTTCTTCTCCCTCTTCTTCCCCTTCTTCCTCTTCTTCCTCTCCTCTTCTTCTCCCTCTTCTTCCTCTCCTCTTCTTCTCCCTCTTCTTCCTCTTCTTCCTCTCCTCTTCTTCTCCCTCTTCTTCCCCTGCTTCCTCGCCTCTCTCATGAATGTCCGGCGTTCTCGACCCCCCCCACGTGTCGAAGAAAAAAAAGAAGAAAAAAATACTATTTTTTCTAAAAATCTATCTTCTTATTTATTTCTCCTCTTCTTCCTCTCCTCTTATTCTCCTTTCTTCCTCTTCTTATTTTCCTTTTTATATGAACATATCATCATATATATGAACATACATTTTCTTTGCATATGCATATGAACATACATACATACATTTTTATTTCATATGAACATACATACATACATTTTCTTTGCATATGACCATACATACATTTTTCTTTGCATATGACCATTCATACATTTTCTTTGCATATGCTTTGCATATAAACATACATACATATGAACATACATACATACATATAAACATAACATACATCATCCATCCATCCATATAATGAACATATACATCATCCATCCATCCATATAATCAACATATGCATATGAAAAAAAATTATATGAAAAAAATTATATGAAGAGGATCGAGGGGACAGGGAGGAAAGGGGGTCGCTGGAGCCGGACCGAACGGGGAGGAGGGGCGGCGTCGAGGCAGGGGCGGCAGTGGGGGCGGGCGCCGGCGACGACGACAATGGTGGGGGCGGGCCGGGGCGCAGGGGCGCGGCCGTGTGTGCTCGGGGACGGGGCAGGGGCACGGGGCGGCGGCCGGCGTGGGCTCGAGCGCGGGGCAGGGGCACGGGGAGACGGGGATGGCGGCCGGCGGCGGCGACGGCGACGAGGAGCGCGCGAGCGATTTGGGCAGCCTGGCGGCGGGGGCAACTGGCTAGGGAGGCGAGGGAGATGTGAAATTTTCACAAGTCCTGGTTATATAGCAAGGGCATTGGTCCCGGTTCGTGGCATCAACCGGGACCAATGCCACCCTTTACTCCCGGTTGGTGCCACGAACCGGGACCAAAGGCCAACTTTCAGCAGCCCAAAGGGCGGGAAGCGAAGCCCATTGGTCCCGGTTGGTGGCACCAACCGTGACTAAAGGGGGGCATTGGTCACGGTTGGTGCCACGAACCGTGACCAATGCCACCTTTAGTCCCGGTTGGTGCCACCAACCGGGACCAATGGCCTTTGCTGCCCCGAGCCCAAAAGTTTAGTCCCACATCGCTAGCTGAAGGGCGCCGGCACTGGTTTATAAGCGCTAGTGTTCCTACCGATTCGAGCTCCTCTCTAATGCAGGCTTTCGGGCCTAAACTTGCTACTGCATGTGGGCCTATTGGGCCTTCTGCGGGCCTGAATCCTGGCCCATGTAGGGTTTCTAGTCGTATTCAGGCCGTGGAGGCCCGGTAGGAGGCATTTTTTTTGGTTTTTTCTTTCTTATTTCTATATTTTTTTGGTTTTTTATTTTTTTATTTCTACTTAAAACTAAATACTTACAGTTTTTTAGTGGTTTTTTTTGCTTTTAGGTCACAAAAATTATAAACTTTCTGTTAGTGCCATTAGTTTTAAATTTTAAATAGTTTAAATTTGAATTTTTAAAAATTTGTGTGAATCACTAGTTTATGAATAACTTTACTATAAAAATAGAATTTTTTTCTATTTATTTTTTATTTGTACTTACAACTAAATACTTACAGTTTTTTAGTGATTTCTTTTTGCTTTTAGGTCACAAAAATTATAAACTTTCTGTTAGTGCCATTAGTTTCAAATTTTAAATAGTTTAAATTTGAATTTTTAAAAATTTGTGTGAATCACTAGTTTATGAATAACTTTACTATAAAAATAGAATTTTTTTTCTACTTATTTTTTATTTCTACTTACAACTAAATACTTACAGTTTTTTAGTGATTTCTTTTTGCTTTTAGGTCACAAAAATTATAAACTTTCTGTTAGTGCCATTAGTTTTAAATTTTAAATAGTTTAAATTTGAATTTTTAAAAATTTGTGTGAATCACTAGTTTATGAATCACTAGCTGGCAGGACCTTTATACAGCTTCGGAGGCATGCCGTCTTTTTCGTGTAAACGTTGCAGGTCCTCTCGTGCCTCGGGTGTATCTTTTGTCTTCCCATACACGCCCAAGAAGCCTAGCAGGTTCACGCAAAGGTTCTTCGTCACGTGCATCACGTCGATTGAGGAGTGGACCTCTAGGTCTTTCCAGTAGGGTAGGTCCCAAAATATAGATTTCTTCTTCCACATGGGTGCGTGTCCCTCAGCGTCATTCGGAACAGCTAGTCCACCGGGACCCTTTCCAAAGATTACGTAGTGTAAATCATTGACCATAGCAAGCACATGAACACCGGTGCGCATGGCGGGCTTCTTCCGGTGATCTGCCTCGCCTTTGAAATGCTTGCCTTTCTTTCGACATTGATGGTTGGTCGGAAGAAATCGACGATGGCCCAGGTACACATTCTTCCTGCATTTGTCCAGGTATATACTTTCAGTGTCATCTAAACAGTGCGTGCATGCGTGGTATCCTTTGTTTGTCTGTCCTGAAAGGTTACTGAGAGCGGGCCAATCGTTGATGGTCACGAACAGCAATGCCTTAAGGTTAAATTCCTCCTGTCTGTGCTCATCCCACGTACGTACACCGTTTCCATTCCACAGCTGTAAAAGTTCTTCAACTAATGGCCTTAGGTACACATCAATTTCGTTGCCGGGTTGCTTAGGGCCTTGGATGAGAACTGGCATCATAATGAACTTCCGCTTCATGCACATCCAAGGAGGAAGGTTATACATACATAGAGTCACGGGCCAGGTGTTGTGATTGCTGCTCTGCTCCCCGAAAGGATTAATGCCATCCGTGCTTAAAGCAAACCATACATTCCTTGGGTCCTTTGCAAACTCATCTCAGTACTTTCTCTCGATTTTTCTCCACTGCGACCCGTCAGCGGGTGCTCTCAACTTCCCATCTTTCTTTCGGTTCTCACTGTGCCATCACATCAACTTGGCATGCTCTTCGTTTCTGAATAGACATTTCAACCGTGGTATTATAGGAGCATACCACATCACCTTCGTAGGAACCCTCTTCCTGAGGGGCTCGCCGTCAACATCACCAGGGTCATCTCGTCTGATCTTATACTGCAACGCACCGCATACCGAGCATGCGTTCAGATCCTTGTATGCACCGCGGTAGAGGATGCAGTCATTAGGGCATGCATGTATCTTCTCCACCTCCAATCCTAGAGGGCATACGACCTTCTTTGCTGCGTATGTACTGTCGGGCAATTCGTTATCGTTTGGAAGCTTCTTCTTCAATATTTTCAGTAGCTTCTCAAATCCTTTGTCAGCCACAGCATTCTCTGCCTTCCACTGCAGCAATTCCAGTACGGTACCGAGCTTTGTGTTGCCATCTTCGCAATTGGGGTATAACCCTTTTTTGTGATCCTCTAACATGCGATCGAACTTCAGCTTCTCCTTTTGACTAATGCATTGCGTCCTTGCATCGACAATGACCCGGCGGAGATCATCATCATCGGGCACATCGTCTGGTTCCTCTTGATCTTCAGCAGCTTCACTCGTGGCAGCATCATTGGGCACATCGTCTGGTTCCTCTTGATCTTCACCAGCTCCCCCCGTTGCAGCATCACCGTATTCAGGGGGCACATAGTTGTCATCGTACTCTTCTTCTTCGCCGTCTTCCATCATAACCCCTATTTCTCCGTGCCTCGTCCAAACATTATAGTGTGGCATGAAACCCTTGTAAAGCAGGTGGGAGTGAAGGATTTTCCGGTTAGAGTAAGACCTCGTATTCCCACATTCAGTGCATGGACAACACATAAAACCATTCTGCTTGTTTGCCTCAGCCGCATCGAGAAACTCATGCACGCCCTTAATGTACTCGCGGGTGTGTCTGTCCCCGTACATCCATTGTCGGTTCATCTGCGTGCATTATATATAATTAAGTGTCCAAATTAATAGAAGTTCATCATCACATTAAAACCAAAGTGCATACATAGTTCTCATCTAACAACATATAGTTCTCCAGAGCATCTAATTAATTAAACCATACATTGAAACTATGTAAAACATTTCAATGCGAAAACAAATGCGATCATAATCGCAACCAAGGTAACAATTGATCCAACGGCATAATGATACCAAGCCTCGGTATGAATGGCATATTTTCTAATCTTCAAGCGCATTGCATCCATCTTGATCTTGTGATCATCGACGACATCCGCAACATGCAACTCCAATATCATCTTCTCCTCCTCAATTTTTTTTATTTTTTCCTTCAACAAATTGTTTTCTTCTTCAACTAAATTTAACCTCTCGACAATAGGGTCGGTTGGCATTTCCGATTCACATACATCCTAGATAAATAAAATCTATGTCACGCTGGTCGGCATAATTTTCATAAACAATAAATGAACCAATAGTTATGAAGATAATATACATACCAAATCCGAATCATAGACAGGACGAGGGCCGACGGGGGCGGATACCAAAACCATCGCACTATATAAGATGCAATAATAAATGTAAGAAAATGATACAAGTATCTATCTAAACAGACAAGTAAGAATATTTTTCCTTTCAGAAAGAAGATAAGAACAAGAGGCTCACCACGGTGGTGTCGGTGATGAGATCAGCGCGGGTGATCGACGGCGGTGAAGACGGGGACGCGGCGTGACGGACCGCTAAATCTAGACAAATCTCAAGGAAAATGAAGCTTGGAGGTCGAGCTTCGAGAGGAGAAAGTTTAAGTAGTGTGGCTCGGGCATTCCATCGAACACCTCATGTGCATAGGAGGTGAGCTAGAGCACCACAAACCCCTCCCCTCGCCAGCCAGAGAAAAACAGAGCACTGGAGTGCTCTGCTCGCGGGCGAGGGTATATATAGGCACCTCATTAGTCCCGGTTTGTGGCAAGAACCGGGACTAAATGGTAGCCTTTGGTCCCGGTTCAGGCCACCAACCAGTACCAATGGTGGTGGGCCAGGAGCGAGGCCCATTGGTCCCAGTTCGTCCCACCAACCGGGACCAAAAGGTCCAGACGAACCGGGACCAATGGCCCACGTGGCCCGGCCGGCCCCCTGGGCTCACGAACCGGGACCAATGCCCACATTAGTCCCGGTTCTACACTAAACCGGGACTAATGGGCTGAGCCGGCCTGGACCATAGCCCTGTTTTCTACTAGTGTATGGTGGAGGGGGCACCGCACACGGCTAAGGAACGATCTCAAGGATCAACTTGTGTGTTCTAGGGTGCCCCCCTGCCCCCGTATATAAAGGAGGGAGGGGGAGGTGCGGCCGGCCCCCAAGGGGTGTGCCAGGAGGAGTCCTACTCCCACCGGGAGTAGGACTCCCCTCCACTTGCCTTGTTGGATAAGGAAAAGAGGGAGGGAGAAGAGGAAAGGGGCGCGCCGCCCCCCCCCCCTTCCTTGTCCTATTCGGACTAGGGGGGAGGGGGCGCGCGGCCTGCCCTGGCCGGCCCCTCTCTTCTCCCTTATGGCCCATGTAGGCCCATAAACCCCCGGGGGGGTTCCGGTAACCCCCCGGTACTCCGGTAAAATGCCGATTTTCACCCGGAACAATTCCGATGTCCAAATATAGGCTTCCAATATATCAATCTTTATGTCTCGACCATTTCGAGACTCCTCGTCATGTCCGTGATCATATCCGGGACTCCGAACTAATTTCGGTACATCAAAATGCATAAACTCATAATAACTGTCATCGTAACGTTAAGCGTGCGGACCCTACGGTTCGAGAACAATGTAGACATGACTGAGACAGATCTCCGGTCAATAACCAATAGCGGGACCTGGATGCCCATATTGGCTCCTACATATTCTACGAAGATCTTTATCGGTCAGACCGCATAACAACATACGTTGTTCCCTTTGTCATCGGTATGTTACTTGCCCGAGATTCGATCGTCGGTATCCAATACCTAGTTCAATCTCGTTACCGGCAAGTCTCTTTACTCGTTCCGTAATACATCATCTCGCAACTAACTCATTAGTTGCAATGCTTGCAAGGCTTAAGTGATGTGCATTACCGAGAGGGCCCAGAGATACCTCTCCGACAATCGGAGTGACAAATCCTAATCTCGAAATACGCCAACCCAACATCTACCTTTGGAGACACCTGTAGAGCTCTTTTATAATCACCCATTTACGTTGTGACGTTTGGTAGCACACAAAGTGTTCCTCCGGCAAACGGGAGTTGCATAATCTCATAGTCATAGGAACATGTATAAGTCATGAAGAAAGCAATAGCAACATACTAAACGATCGGGTGCTAAGCTAATGGAATGGGTCATGTCAATCAGATCATTCAACTAATGATGTGACCTCATTAATCAAATAACAACTCTTTGTTCATGGTTAGGAAACATAACCATCTTTGATTAACGAGCTAGTCAAGTAGAGGCATACTAGTGACACTCTGTTTGTCTATGTATTCACACATGTATTATGTTTCCGGTTAATACAATTCTAGCATGAATAATAAACATTTATCATGATATAAGGAAATAAATAATAACTTTATTATTGCCTCTAGGGCATATTTCCTTCACTATCTATCTATCTATCTATGTCTCTATCTATCTCTCTATCTCTCTATCTATGTCTCTATCTATCTCTCTATCTCTCTATCTATGTCTCTCAGTCTATCTCTATCTATCTATCTATCTATGTCTCTCCACCTATCTCTCTATCTCTCTATCGATCTATCTATGTCTCTCAATCTATCTCTATCTATCTATCTATCTCTATCTCTCTCTATCTCTATCGATCTATCTATCTATCTATCTCTGTCTCTCTCTCTCTCATCCGGACATCCACGGTGTTCGTTTTGAGGGCTTGCATTGGAGATGTCATACATAGTAGACATACAAAGGAAGTAGAGCAATACAAGGACATACATTGATTGATTTGATTTTTTTCAGCTTGAGATTTGTCCTCGCATGCTTATTAGTATACAACATTAGGCTTTAATAATGTAGCTTTACATGTAGTAAGAAAAGCAATGGACAGGATCTACATTGGATATCCAAAAATGGAACATAACTAAAGAATGGATGGGGTTACTGAGATCATGATCCTAATGAGTGACACTTGTATATAAAACGGGACGCAAACAAAAGTTACTGAGATCATGGTCGTAGTGAGTGACACTTTTATATAAAATGGAACACTAGAACAAAAGTTAATCATAACAGCACGAACTATATACTACATCGGCGCTCCCAATTAAGCCTGCCCCATGCATGAAGACGACCTTTGAATTTGTGCACCCCGTGACCCCAGGTAGGCAATGAGGCCAATTAAGCTGCAGATTAGTACTCCACTATTGGAAGGAAAATCTAACAGCATCGCAGCTCGAGCTCGAGACCGAGTAGTAGAGTACGAAGCATGCATGCCCCTGCAGCTGCAGCTGCAGCAGCCTCAGGCAAGCAAATATAGTACTATACTTTGCATACTTATTAACAGTGCATGCAACGTATGTCAGTACATTATTTATTTTGTTGAGCAGAAGGGGTTTCCCCCTCGAATTTACTATATCTAAATAGCTAGCCCCCAATATTAGGAATTCTCTACCCTATGCTTGAGCCACATCATCAAAATTAATGTAGCCGTTAGATGAACTAAATCAGTCCATAATAGCCGTCTGATCTAGACATTGAGAGGCTCCGCACTAAGCCACATGCAAGCATGCAAAAACTTACTGTGGCATGCATGCGAGTGGGTTTTAAATCCCATCAACATGTCTGCATGCAAGTATGCACCGGTAGCATGCATGTAAGTGAGCTTTTAAGTCCCATTAACATGTCAAAAAGAAACATATAATCCCATTATGCAGTAGGAGTTAGCCGATCCCCTTTCCTTACGTGGGATGACCTAAATGATGATGGGAGTTTTTTTAGTTTGGCTACCACATTTGTCATGCGGTTATAGAGTTTTTATTTAGTTGTATGAAATCGATGATTTTACGCATAGAGTTCCGCGGAAACTCATCTAGTTTCATTAAGTAAAGCAGATACGAGTTGGTTTTACGTCAGTACATACGTTGTGATGAGATGCCACCACGTGCATCGCCGATCCCCGTATGCATGTATACATGTGGCCGCGTACCGGCCGGAAGCCGCGATGAATCTAATCGACATCGAGAAACACTACTGATGCTAGATCCCATCGATCATTGGCGCTACTCAGGGGTCAGAATTCGTTAATTGGATTACTAATGGGTGTCAGATTCGGAATCAGACAGTGGAGAGATCCATGGACCGGAGAAAGGAAGAAAGAAAGACGGTGATGATGCATGATCTAGACATAGATCGGGCATGTGGCCCTGGCCAGCATGCATGCTCATCGGTTCCCGATCCGAAGCTGCTGCTGCTGCTGCTGCTGGTGGATTAACGAACGAACGGCTCCAGTGTTGCAGTAGTGGTAGACTAGTAGTATAGTATATAAAGCGCGCGGTTGGCATCGGCAGCTGGAAATGGAAACACATATAAATATCTGGGAAAGATCCAAGAAGCTGGCTTGGGTGCACAAGGCAGCCTCCTGACTGGGCAGAGGGGTCCTTGCCTCTTGGCGCTTTCAAGTCGCACCGGCGCATCGCATCGCAGTGCCGCCGGATGCACTAGTAGACGTAGGAGGAGTACGTGCATGGGCGCGCGCCTGCCAGTGCCAGGCCAGCCATCGCACGATGGCGCCTCTTGGCGCGCCTGCGTCCTACTGGTAGCTAGCCATAGCGCGCCTCTCCTTGGCTGGCCAGGCAGAGCACCGCGCGCACGGGCCGCGGCCCTTCCTGCCTCCGAGGAGCCATGCGCGCACGGCGGCTGCAGTGCGCCGTGGCGGGCGGAGGCCGGTGCGTGGCTGCTAATGGCGGGGAGCCATGCGTCACACGCGGAGGATAACACACGCTTCACATGTCAGGAGGTCCAACCAAACCAAACCAAACCAAACCGTGCTAGCCAGCCAGCATTCCCAAACAGTTTTATCCGACGTGTGAATAAACTCAGAGTTCCCGAGCATATGCCGGGGCGGTACGTTGGCTGTCGACCTCTTCCCGTGTCAGTGTCAACGTCCATCGCGGGCCGTGGCAGTCGTTTTCGGCCGCGCATACGCACGCCCGTACGACTACGATCGATCCGGCTGGCTGGTAGAAAACTCAACCCACCGGCGGTCATATCCCGTTTCCCACGCCGATTCCAGGTACGGCGCACAGTGGAGCTCGGGGAAACTAGCCACCGGCCGCGTCTCTGCCTGCCTGCCCGGCGAGCCAAAGGGCAACCGCGATCGCGCGGCGGGCGTCACCCCGGGGAGGCCGGTTCCTGGGCGCGCGCCAAAGGGCAAGCAGGCAAATGGCACCTGCACGTGCGGCAGGCAGGCAGAGGCTGGCCGTCAAGCCACAGCGGCAGCCTCTTGCTTGCTGGGTTGCTCCATCGATGTGCGCGATCGAGATCCCGCCGGGCGCCACTTCACACTGCCCCTTGGCATCCCCTGACTGACTGCCCGGCCGACTCGCCCATCGGAAGGGTACTACCCTACAATCCTACCCGCCGCAGGTGCACTCCGTGGGCATGATTTGGATCGGACCACTGAGAGTGGGAGACTGCTATTTGTAGGACTAGAAAATTCGCTGCCGGTTTACGGCGGACTGGAATCCGATTCCCTCCCTCCCTCCCTCGCGGGGGCCCACTGGGTAGCCCGGCGCCACCGGCGGTCTCGGGTTTATCTCACCTTTTTTTTCCTAGGGTGAGTAAAGGACACCAAAAGGTCCCTAAAATATCCCGATAATGTCACGTAGGTTCTCGAATTATGAAAGCTGGCATTCAGGTCCTCAAAATGTAATAAGTGGCTCATCTAGGTCCAAACTCTACCATTCCAAAAAGTATGCACGCAAAAAGAAAAAAAACACCGCCCTCTATGGCCTCGTCTTCCTCAGCAAGCGATTTACCAACGGTGGCATGTCAATGGCACTGAATCTGGGATAATGCTGTCAAGGACGACAAGAGCGGTCCATGGTCGTGGTGTTCAACGGCGTTCTAGCGGCGCCGAGGTACTCATCAACATTAAAAGGAAGACAACATCGTAAGCATGGGGGTGATGCACCGTGCCGACAAGCCGTCTCCACCCAAGCATCCATGTGAACCTTGTCATTGATACCATCATAGTGGTGGCGTCGTTCGGGCACGCCTTGTCGTTGTGCTTTTGGGAAGCGACGGGGCAGCTAAATGTTGGCTTGCAGAGAAAGCTCACCTTGGCACACAAAGTGCTTCAAAGCTTCATCATGGAGATGATCGGGAGTATAAAGCCATGGTCTACAACCTTGTCTAGAACCCCGACGTCATGTGCGGGATCCAGGAACAAAATTTTCCCTGTCATGTCGCGCAAATCAAGGGCCACCAACAACCACACCTATGAGTGCATTCCGCATCCCTAGAATATTCCAAGGATGTCATGTAAGTCCTCAAATTTTGGAAATCGTCTTTCAGGTCATGAAAACGTATAAGCATGTCACCCAAGTTTAAACCCCTGCCGGTCCTAAAAATATGCATACAAAAAACACCATCTTTACAAATTTAGGGACCTTTCTGGCAGCTTCTTCTTCAGTAAGTTGATGTAACACCAAAAATGGTAGGTCAATGGTGGCGGCTGATGCGAGACATAAGAGGTTCGTGGTTGTAATGTTGTGGCGCCTTCTAGCAGCATCGAGGTACTCACTGACATCAAGGAGGACAACATTGTCATAGTGGATGCCATCATAGAGGTGGCATTGTTCTAGCACACCATACTGATGTGCTCCTAGGAAGCGATGCAATAGTTAAATGTCGGTTTGGAGGGAAAGCTCGAATTGGCGAACAAAGTGCTTCACAGATTCATTGAATATGATCAAGAGTAGGAAGCTCTATTATACAACCTCACCCAGAACCCCAGCATCGTGGATCTGGAAGAAATCCCCCCCTATTGTGCTGTGCAGAGGAACGGACACCAACAACGACACACGATAATAATCAAGCCCAAATCATTGGTCTACATACACACTACCTTGCTCAGGTTGATGAGATTGTTACTCTTGATCCTGATCCAACGCAAGACAGTGTTTGTAGACGACGTGATATCAATGATTACCACTATGGCCACCAGTGGCGGAGCTTAGTGTGCTGCTAGGGAGGGGAGGGGGATATGCACCCCCCCAACTTTGGACAATTATTTGAAGAAAATATTAAGTAGAGGGCCTAGCTGAAAGAAAATTTAGCATTTTGCCCCCTCAAATGCTCCCATTTTGTGTTCTGCCCCCCCCCTCCCCCATCGAGGAATTCTGGTGTAGCTCTGCCACTGATGGCCACCACTGTGGTTGACAAGGAAGTCGATGCTTACCACACGTCACTGGACTCCATATATACATTTGTGTCTTTTTTGCATAGATCCCAACCGGTTTCGGCGGGAAGTTTGCTGCCAAGCCGCCTCTTCCGATGTCGCCTTGATCAACGGTGACACATGTGCAGTCAACACAGGGTTAGGGCTGGTTTGGACCTGGATGACACAGTTATTGCACTTCCCGGAGCTACATGCTGACTTCCAAAAGTAGAGAACCTAAGTGAGTCCCCCGAATAGTTTAGGGACCTATAGTGCACTTCAATCTTATGAGGCATAGGCCGACATTGCACGGCTGCCCTTGTGCTCCTCCTCCAGTTATGCCTCATGTTTGAGCTACTCATGGTAGGTGTGATGTTGCTCGACCTCCTGAGAGTTGATGGCCATGTTCGGCCTGTCATCTAAGTCGAGCTCGGTGGTCGACACGGTGGATGCATGCGGGGGCCGCTCCCGAGTTTGTTGATGAAGGGGGTGAGCAAGCGGTACGAGGTAATGCCACCAATTAAGAGGGAGGGGGGTTGAGCAAGCGGTACGAGGTAATGCCACCGATTGAGAGGGAGGGGGGGGGGGTGTTGACTTCACAATGGTGCTAATCGAAGATCTAAGTCGAGGAGATGGTGAAATTGAGAGCCGCATAATTAGTAAGGCATGTCCATAGGTTTACCGTTTCGGCCGGAGATGCTCTAAGCTCGTTAAACCTTTTGAAGGAAACATCGTTTTTTCGATTTTGACTGAATTGCTCGAGGCATGCACAAGCAACAGAGAGAGGGCCTCATAGGCCAGTCGACTATAAGGATAGGGCTGCTAGCGGCCTTTTGAGGCGCACGTCAGTCCACTCGCGAGGTCGGCGTCGGCGTTGCGTGGGTGTATATATACCAGCCTCTGCACGACTTCTCCTCCAGGCCACTACCTGCCGGTTCCTTCTCTCCTCTGCCGCGACCAATCCAGAACCGACCCAACACTTGTCCCACGACACAAACACAGCACAGCATGGCCGCTTCGGTCGAGCCACGGCAGTCGTCGTTCGGCCGCCTCGACGCGCCGGCCACCTCGCCGCCGGCACGCAGCGGGGCCTCCAACGGCATCCGTCGCCGCGCCGACTCGCCGGTGCGCGGCTGCGGCTTCCCCCCGCTCATCTCGCCGCCGCGGAAGACCCTCGTCGAGGAAGAGGAGGAGGACGAGGACGACGAGGAGCCGGAGGAGGACTGGCGGGAGGCGTACGGCTCGCAGCTGCAGCTGGAGGTGGAGCCGTCGACGCGCGACCCGCGCGACGAGGGCACCGCGGACGCCTGGATCGACCGCAACCCCTCGCTCATCCGCCTCACCGGCAAGCACCCGCTCAACTGCGAGCCACCGCTGGCGCGCCTCATGCACCACGGCTTCATCACCCCGGCGCCGCTCCACTACGTGCGCAACCACGGCGCCGTGCCCCGGGGCGACTGGGCCACCTGGACGGTGGAGGTGACGGGGCTCGTCCGTCGCCCCGCGCGGCTCACCATGGACGAGCTGTCCACGGCCTTCCCCGCCGCGGAGCTGCCCGCCACGCTCGTCTGCGCCGGCAACCGCCGCAAGGAGCAGAACATGGTGCAGCAGACGGTGGGCTTCAACTGGGGCGCCGCGGGCGTGTCCACCTCCGTCTGGCGCGGCGCCCGCCTCCGCGACGTGCTGCTCCGGTGCGGCATCATGTCCTCCAAAAAGGGCCAGGCCCTGAACGTGTGCTTCGAGGGCGCCGAGGACCTCCCCGGCGGCGGCGGCTCCAAGTACGGCACCAGCGTGACCCGGGAGTGGGCTCTCGACCCGTCCCGCGACATCCTGCTCGCCTACGCGCAGAACGGGGAGCCGCTGCTGCCCGACCACGGCTACCCCGTCCGCGTGCTCATCCCGGGCTGCATCGGCGGGCGCATGGTGAAGTGGCTCCGGCGCATCGTGGTCACCCCCGCCGAGTCCGACAACTACTACCACTTCAGGGACAACCGGGTGCTGCCATCGCACGTGGACGCCGAGCTGGCCAACGCGGAGGCGTGGTGGTACCGCCCCGAGTACATCATCAACGAGCTCAACACCAACTCGGTGATCACCACGCCCGGCCACGACGAGATCCTCCCCATCAACGCCTTCACCACCCAGCGCGCCTACACCATCAAGGGATACGCATACTCCGGTACGTGCGTCATCTCCATTTTCTTTACCTTCTTTCTTTCCAGAAAAAGTCAGAGGATCGACCGAAAAGAGAAGCTGCTTGGTAGATTTCTTCGTTGTCTTGTGGAGTATATACGTACATGACATGACGCCAAGGATGACGCATCCAATTGGAGACTACTCCATCCGGCCCATAATATAAGAACGTTTCTAACGCTAGTGTAGTATCAAAAACGTTCTTATATTATGGGACAGAGTGAGTATGTACTATGCTTCCGTACGCTAGCGTTGACCATAATTAAGGAGGAAGGAGCATATATATACCATGGTTTATGTTCATGTAGTAGAGAGAAAAAAACTTAATAAGAGTATAACCAGTCTCAGTATAATTGTTTAAAGCCTACTATGACATTTGACCAAGCATGGAATGCATTTTCTTACTTGATTGACATTGGCGTGTACTAGCATTTGAAAATGGCATGTAGCATTTGGAAACGCCACTCATTATTTCCTACTTACTCTACTACTAACAGCTGAGAGGGGTGGTGGCAGCCACTCATTGTCATTGTTATTTTACCCCTACCAGTCTACCACTACTTCCGTAGCATTGACCATATGATATGATATGAGCCCAAAACCAAAGGGTTTTCTTCTTCTGTTGTCTGGTTAAGTAGTAGTTTTCCTTGCGGTTCATGGAATCATGCATGGTGCACTTTTCTACCAAGGAAAATACATAAAACCCGTGCATGCATGCACTTTCTTCTTCTTCTTCTTCTTTTTTGACAAAAATTGCATGCGCTTTTCTTGTGGCTCTGGGGTCGTTGGCACTTGGTGGCGTCCAAAAGCTAAGGTAGCTACTGGATGGTGCCAGGAGTATACTAATTCGGTGCAGAATAGTCGTCTGGCGTGTGGGACCCGTGGCAAGGTTTGCCAGGTCGTACCTGGTGGGGTGCCGGCTTGGGTGTGGAGCAAGGGACAAATTAAGAGCGAGCCATATAATTGGCGCCACAATTCGTGTGGCTAGCCGCAGCCAGCAGCCAGATTTTTCTCCTATCTATCTCCAGTTCAATAGTAACTCTACTCGCCTACTGATTACAACTAGTACAACCTATAGTCCCCTACAAGAAACTACCACCTCTATATCAAAATATAAGACATTTTTTAAGAGTAAACTACCCTACAAAACTGTAGTCCTCATGGTTCGGTTCACATGTGCTCATACACACACCCATACAATGAGCCAACAAAATGTAGTATCGACTGAGGCTAGGTTAAGTCTCAGTCGACTAAGATTTAGCAATATGTAGCCAAGATTCGAACAAGGTATAGGAACCAGAGAGTGACAAGAAAGGCCCAAGCAAGAAAGGCAAAAGGCACAAGAGAGGGACTAAGTCTGAAAAGCTAAGCAACTAACCACCACCCGTAGACCATCAACCAAAGCAAAAGCATCGAGCAATGCCATGTTGCTAAGTCTCGCTGGACAAATTACTACTACTAGTGGGGAGGTCAAAGGCAAGTAGGCAAGTGAACAAAGCATGCACGCATGATTCGTCCCGTTTTGGAACGGGCACTAGCTCGCCGGCCAATCATCAACAAATGGAATCGGAATCCAGCTGCAGCAACCCTGGATACTTTCTGCTGAATATTCCCACTTGTGCCGAGCTGGGTTGCTTGCTTGCTTGCTTGCCGACAGGGACTTCTTGTTTAAAAGAAGATTAAGAAAACGTCGCGTTTGTTAAGTACCCCCTGTGTGCCCCATGACAAGACACATACATTTCCTATGAAAACAAACAACGCAAAGCTTGATCAAATTTACTGGAAAACCACCGGGAACTATAACAGTAGACATGTCTAATATGAAAACACATTTTAACATTTATTTAATGATATTCATTTAGTATTTATTCTTTTTGCGATGTTTAGTACGTGGTCAAACATTGTACCTTTTGACTTTTTATCAAAACCTTCTTTTCAAGCGAAGGAGGGGGTGTCTCATATTATTGCCATAATTGATTAGCAGACGGTAATCCTGTATCCAATGTACTTACAAGAGTGATTCTCACTGCTTCTAATTATCTTAACATACGTGCTTCCACATCATCAAAGTTTGTTTAGCCGTTATCATTACTAGGTTGAGCCACTAGCATCCGTCTGAGGCACGCATGAAAATTCCTTACCATGCAACATGCACATCATCAAAGAGTGACTAATGCGTTCTATGTAGGTTTTAAATCACAATACATTTAATTGTGACATCCATAGCTTTTCATATTAATATTTTGTTTTGGCATATGCAGAAAAATGTCACATAGTTTAAATCGTAAGTGTTGTATAAGTATTTCACACATATTTAGAAACTATGATATATCAAACTCCTTAGCAACGCGCGGGGTATCATCTAGTTAAGCCAGTGAGCGAATCACCAACTCATATCACTTATTTCTTGCTGTTGCGATTTTTAGGCGGTGGCAAGAAGGTCACGCGAGTGGAGGTGACGCTCGACGGCGGTGAGAGTTGGATGCTATGCACGCTGGACATCCCGGAGAAGCCCAACAAGTACGGCCGGTACTGGTGCTGGTGCTTCTGGTCCGTTGAGATCGAGGTGCTAGACCTCCTAGGCGCCAAGGAGGTGGCGGTGCGCGCATGGGACCAGACGCACAACACCCAGCCAGAGAAGCTCATCTGGAACCTCATGGGCATGATGAACAACTGCTGGTTCAAGGTGAAGATCAACGTGTGCCGCCCCCACAAGGGCGAGATCGGGCTGGTCTTCGAGCACCCCACGCAGCCCGGCAACCAGACCGGCGGCTGGATGGCGCGGCAGAAGCACCTGGAGACGGCCGAGGCGGCGGCGCCGGGGCTCAAGCGGAGCACCTCCACGCCGTTCATGAACACCGTCGCGGACAAGCAGTTCACCATGTCCGAGGTGCGCAAGCACGGGTCCAAGGAGTCGGCGTGGATCGTGGTGCACGGCCACGTCTACGACTGCACCGCCTTCCTCAAGGACCACCCCGGCGGCGCCGACAGCATCCTCATCAACGCGGGATCCGACTGCACCGAGGAGTTCGACGCCATCCACTCCGACAAGGCCAAGGCGCTCCTCGACACCTACCGCATCGGCGAGCTGATCACCACGGGCACCGGCTACAACTCCGACAACTCCGTGCACGGCGGGTCCAGCCTCTCCCACCTCGCCCCGATCCGGGAGGCCACCAAGGTCGCCGGCGCGCCCATCGCGCTCTCCAGCCCGCGCGAGAAGGTGCCCTGCCGCCTCGTGGAAAAGAAGGAGCTCTCCCACGACGTCCGCCTCTTCCGCTTCGCGCTGCCGTCGTCCGACCAGGTGCTCGGCCTCCCCGTCGGCAAGCACATCTTCGTCTGCGCCACCATCGACGGCAAGCTCTGCATGCGCGCCTACACGCCAACGAGCATGGTGGACGAGATCGGCCAGTTCGAGCTGCTCGTCAAGGTCTACTTCCGGGACGAGCACCCCAAGTTCCCCAACGGCGGGCTCATGACGCAGTACCTGGAGTCGCTCCAGCTCGGCTCCTGCATCGACGTCAAGGGCCCGCTGGGCCACGTGGAGTACACCGGCCGCGGCAACTTCGTCATCAACGGCAAGCAGCGGCGGGCGCGGCGGCTGGCCATGATCTGCGGCGGCAGCGGGATCACGCCCATGTACCAGGTGATCCAGGCCGTGCTGCGCGACCAGCCGGAGGACGAGACGGAGATGCACCTGGTGTACGCGAACCGGAGCGAGGACGACATCCTGCTGCGCGACGAGCTGGACCGGTGGGCGGCGGAGTACCCGGAGAGGCTCAAGGTGTGGTACGTGATCGACCAGGTGAAGCGGCCGGAGGACGGGTGGAGGTTCAGCGTGGGGTTCGTGACGGAGGACATCCTGCGGGCGCACGTCCCCGAGGGCGGCGACGACACCCTCGCGCTCGCCTGCGGGCCGCCGCCCATGATCAAGTTCGCCATCTCGCCCAACCTCGAGAAGATGAAGTACGACATGGCGAATTCTTTCATCTCCTTCTGATGAAACATGTTCTCTAGCATGCAGCTGCCTAAGCTATATACCACCGCGTCGACGCATCAATCTGTGGATGTACCCAATGTTTATACGTGTCTGTCCATCGTATTTGTTCATTAGAGAACCGTACGTGCGTGCATGCATGATTGCATGAATTATACAGTAGGTTGTACGTACGTACACTTGTGATGTGTACTCTTCCTTCCCTAGAGTATATTGGACATATACCGATGTTTTGCCCCTCAGCAAGGATGTGAAGTTTACGCGGCTCTGATTGGGGGTCTGCTTATTCCTTCATGTATACTACCTTACCTAGTATGTAAATAAGATTGATTATTCTTCTATCTTGTTCTTGAGGTCAGGAGAATATCCGAGAATAAACTAGAAATAGTTTGAAGAATGATAATACCACTGGTAGAAAAAGGGCCTATAGTCCCGGTTCGTAAGGGCCTTTAGTCCCGGTTCCTGAACCGGGACTAAAGTGTCGGTACTAATGCCCCGACCCTTTAGTCCCGGTTCAATCCAGAACCGGGACTGATGGGCCACCAACCGGGACCAATAGGCATCCACGCGTCAGCATTTCTGTGGCTGGGGTTTTTGTTTTTTTTGAAAGGGAGGGGGGGGGGGTTGGGGGTTTTGGGGGGTTAATTTAGGTGTTTCATATATTGTGTTAGCTAGCTATAATTAATAGAGAGAAGTGTCCTCTCTTACGTCCGTGCTTGGTCGACGCTACGTACTATACATACGTATAGAGAGGACTAGACACGCTAGTTAGCTAGTAAGCAAACGAAGAAAACAGAAGATCGTCATGAACATATATGCATACAGAGAGAAGTGATATCGACCACCTCTCCTTCTCCGAGAGATTGGTCGAACAACAAGTTCTCGTATATCTATCCGACACTACCGGCTACATATATACAATAATTATCTCTTACAAATATAATCATACGGACTCATGGTCCACATAGTATTCTCCGTCTTCAGCGATCACTTGGTCAAGAAAGAATGCCGCCAATTCCTCTTGAATTGCTCGCATGCGAGCTGGTGCTAGGAGTTCATCCCGCTTCTGAAACATCCAATTTGAAGAAGGGGGTCAATACATATATATATGAATGAATGAAACTCAATACAAATGATGGTAATAAAATAAAATTGTGAATGTTGTTATTTACGTACTTCATATTGTTCGTCAGAGTACCCGCCCCGCTCACAGGTCGTGTGGCGGATGGACTCGCAGACGTAGTATCCACAGAAATCATTTCCTTTTTCCTGCCACAACCACTTTACAAGAAATAGAGGTCAATCAAACTGATAAGCAAGAATGCTAAATGGTATTGATGAAACTAGCACTTGAATCACTAGGAGATGCGCGGAACATGCTACTATAGTACTTACTTTCGGGTGTCTAAATTCCAGCTCCTTCGGCAGTCCCGGAACTTTTCTGGTGAATTTTCTCCAAACCCTGCCGGACAAAGAAAACAATTACTTGATATCAGGAAATGAACAAAGTTGCTGATATGGTGGATAATGATCGATTTAACTTACTTCTTGAGGATTTCAGTCATGTCCGCATACTCCTGGGGATCTTTTCGTTTAGAGTCCAAGACGGTTACTACTCCCTGCTCAAGCCTAATCTCTAGAAGAATATAGTGGAAACTGCACACGCATGCATAACTCATCAATTACATTACTATAACCTGGACTAATATATATAAGGGAAACCGAATATGCACAAGACAGTAACACTCACTTGAAGTTGTAAGGAAAGAGTATTATATCTTTGTTTTCATTTTTTTTTGAATGATCGTAGCAAGTTGGCCTCGGTATCTCCGGGACGATGTTCAACCTCAGTTGCATCTATGAGATATGTGTTAACGAACCCAATATCATCGATTTGTCTTTTCTTTAATTCGGCGATCTTCATTCTGCATAATATAGTGAGGATAATTATAAATACATGCAATGAAAGAGATGAGTTATATAGAGAGACTTAATGACAGAAGTAGTAGTACTTACAGACAGTAGCAGGTGATCGTTGTTTTATCGAGGGCCAATTGATTGAAAAACTGATAGAACTCCTCAAATGGAATAGGCAACAGTTCAATTCCAACGAGGTCATGCTCCGGTTTAACTCTCGCATACAAAGTACTCCTCCCCCCAGACTCTCTGCAGATTTTCAAGTACCAATCATGTAATATTCGCATCATCGTTGTTAAAGATTTTTCATCTTTGACGAGAGGCTTCCCGTACTCGTATCTGTGTATCTGCACCTCCATGGTATCATAATGTACATCGTCGGTCAGGTAATCGTCAACATTGCCATAACCGGGCACCATCCTCGGATCGACGATGTCGCTAGGCACCTTGAGGGGGGGGGGGGCACGATTGCTTCGCTTGTTCGCCGAGCTGGGCAATTTGTTTCCCAGCTGCTCGTCGTTCTTTCAGCCTTTGATCACTGACTGTACTTCCCGACCGCTCCGCTTCGGCCCATGTCTTTGCAATAATGCGCTCATAGTTGCCTTTCGGCGGAGACTTGGGTGGTTTTGCCAGGGCAGCCAGAGTGCGCTTCACTTTCACCGGATCTACCTTCTCCTCTGGAGGTGGATGTCTCTTTGCTCTCAACCCTTGAAACCAGTCATCCACTTCGGTTCGCGCGATCTCGGCGTTCTCCTCCGGGGTCCTCTCATATGGTAACTTCTCTGGAGTCTTCAGAGAAGGACCGAATCTGTATGTCCTCCCGCCTCTGGTTGTACTGCTAGACGCCGACCGAGCAGACGGAGCGGTTGTCTTCTTTACTTGCTTACGAGGCGGAGGAGAAGGACTACGACGCGCTGGAGCAGCTGGAGCGGCGGCAGGTCTCTTCCTCCCTTACTGACGAGGCCGAGGGCCCTGATCGTCACTCGCCGGAGGAGGAGGCGGTGGAGGAGGCAGAGTGCCCTGACTTGCCGGAGGAAGAGGAGGAGGAGGCGGAGGCGGAGGCGTCCAGTTCGGAAGGTTGATGAGCTCCTTCCGCCATAGGTATGGAGTCTTCAAAGTAGACCCCAGCCGAGTCTCCCCTTCACCGGTAGGGTGGTCAAGCTGGAGGTCCTCAAATCCCTCCGTTATTTCATCCACCATCACCCTAGCATATCCTTCTGGAATCGGCCGGCAGTGAAAAGTTGCGCCGGGTTCAGTAGGATAAACAGAGCCAACAGCCGCCTTGACCTTCAAATTCATCCATTGCGTCATAAGGTGGCAATTTTGAGACTCCGTGATAGCATCCACGGGATAGCTGGCAGGAGCCATCAAGGCATGCTCCGGCTGAAGCAGCTCGGTGGAAGCCACGCTGCTTCTGCGCTGAGATGGCGGGGTAGCTTCGGGGGAGGCTTCGGCAGTACGTTTGCTGCGATTTGCTTCTCGTTCCTCTATCGCGTCTACCCTTGCTTGCAGCGCCTGCATTTGGGTCTGCTGCACTTTTTTCCTTCTCTCATGGGATTTGTAACCGCCTGCGTTTGGAAACCCAACCTTCCACGGAATGGAGCCTGACGTGCCTCGTGTCCGTCCAGGGTGCTCAGGATTCCCTTGGGCCATTTTGAGCTCGTCGTTCTCTCTGTCTGGAAAGAACTTCTCTTGCTGTGCTGCCTCGATATACTGCTTAAGCTTCCTGACTGGTATGTCCATTTGATCGTTCGTCCAAATGCACTTCCCTGTTACAGGGTCCAAGGTTCCGCCAGCCCCGAAGAACCAAGTCCGGCAACGGTCTGGCCAGCTAATTGTCTCTGGTTCGATCCCTTTATGAACCAAATCATTCTCAGTCTTGGCCCACTTAGGCCGGGCTACGAGGTAGCCACCTGACCCCGTGCGATGGTGAAGCATCTTCTTCGCAGCATTTTGCTTGTTTGTTACCGACATCTTCTTACTCTTTTCCGATGTCTTGTGGGCCACAAATGCAGGCCAGTGATCTCTGATCTTCTCATATCTGCCCTTGAATTCTGGTGTCTCATTATTTTCGACAAACTTATTCAGCTCTTTCTTCCACCTCCTGAATAGTTCTGCCATCCTCTTAAGAGCAAAAGACTTGATTAATTTCTTTTTAATTGGGTTCTCTGGATTATCCTCTGGCGGTAGGGTGAAATTTGACTTCAGCTCAGTCGAAAGATCATTTTTCTGCATATCATTGACATAAGACACCTCAGGGTCTTCTGTAGCCGGCTTAAACCATTGCTGGATGCTTATCGGGATCTTGTCCCTAACCAGAACCCCGCACTGAGCAACAAATGCGCTCTTTGTCCGGAGGGGTTCAATCGGTTGGCCGTCGGGCGCGATTGCTATGATCTCAAACTTTTCATCCGAGCTCAACTTTTTCTTCGGGCCTCGTCTCTTTACCGAAGTTGTGCTCGATACGAAGGGCTAGAAAAAAGAACAAAGACTTAATTAATATGTGTACATACCAAAACAATGAATGCATCAATCAGCTAGTCAGCACAGGCTTAACTAATATATATACCTGGCCGGACTCGGTTCGGTCACCGGAGCCGTCATCACGGTCTCCTTCTTGCACCGGCATTGGGTCACCAGAGCCGTCCTCATGTTCTTCTTCTTGCACCGACATTAGGTCACCGTAGCCAGCTTGTTCACCCTCTCCTTCCAGACCATCGGTGTCGTTGAGAAACAACGAGACGGCATCACTTCCTTCTGCGATTATGTCCCTCAACAACGCTTCTTTTGCTTCGTCTAGGGCGGTGTCCATAGTTTCTACAAATATTTACAACATGGAAAGTATTATTCAAACATGACAGATGGATATATTAGTGCCAAATGTAGAACTAGCTACCTAATCATAGTAAGCTATCGGGAGGGGGTATATATCGACAACGGCGACACTACATCTATGTCCCTCGACGACCCTCGTTCCCGATAAAAAAAGAGGAAGAAGAAGAAAAAAAGAGGAGAAGAAAGAATAGAGGAGAAGAACTCCTCTATTCTTTCTTCTCCTCTTTTTTTTATTCTTCCTCTTCTTTTTTTATCCTCTTCTTCCTCTCATGTTCGAGAGCATCGCCGAGGGGTAGGGAGGTTGCGTAGTGTCAAAGGATTCAACAAAACCATGTCTTCATCATTAGGCGAAAGTAACATGTGCATGATGGTACGAAGCTCTTCAAAGTTGTTCTGGAACGGAGTCCCAGATAGGATAATTCGCTTTTTGGTACAAAGTTCAGCAAGAGCCTTCCGAATATCGCTATTTGGAAGGCCTTTGCTGAATTCGTACCAAAAGGCGGATTATCCTATCCGGGACTCCATTCCAGAACAACTTTGCAGAACTTCGTACCAACATGCCCTGGTTACTTCCGGCTAATGATGAAGGCATGGATTTCTTCAATACTTTGACACTAGGAAACCTCTCTCGACCCCTCGGCGATCCTCGACCCCTCGAACCCTCGACGACCCTGGAACCCTCGACCCCTCGGCGATCCTCTTCTTCCTCTCATGTTCGAGAGGATCGCCGAGGGGTCGGGAGGTTGCGTAGTGTCAAAGGATTCAACAAAACCATGTCTTCATCATTAGGCGAAAGTAACATGTGCATGATGGTACGAAGCTCTTCAAAGTTGTTCTGGAACAGTCCCAGATAGGATAATTCGCTTTTTGGTACAAAGTTCAGCAAGAGCCTTCCGAATATCGCTATTTGGAAGGCCTTTGCAGAATTCGTACCAAAAGGCGGATTATCCTATCCGGGACTCCATTCCAGAACAACTTTGCAGAACTTCGTACCAACATGCCCTGGTTACTTCCGGCTAATGATGAAGGCATGGATTTCTTCAATACTTTGACACTAGGAAACCTCTCTCGACCCCTCGGCGATCCTCGACCCCTCAAACCCTCGATGACCCTGGAACCCTCGACCCCTAGACGACCCTGGAACCCTCGACCCTCAACCCTATAGAACCCTCGAACCCTCGACCCTAAAACCCTCGACCCTTGACCCCTCGAACCCTCGACCCTGAAATCCTAGAGGAGATGATCGAAGAAAAAAAAGAAGAAAAAAAAGGAGAAGAGGAAAGGAAGAGAAGAGGAAAAAATAGAATATATTCTATTTTCTCTTCTTCTCCACTATTCCTTTCTTCTTCTCCTCTTCTTTTTCTTCGTTTTTTTTCTTCTTATTTATTTCTCCTCTTCTTCCTCTCCTCCTCTTCTTCTTATTTAGTTCTCTCGACCCCTCGTCCCTCTCTCGACCCCTCGACGACCCTCGTCCCTGATAACATTTTTTTTCTCCCCTCGACACCTCTCGACCTCTCGTCCCACTCTCGACCCCTCATCATCATCTATCACCCCCTCGTTTTCTTTAGCATATATCCATGAAGAAAAAAGAAGTCTTCCTCTTCTTATTTTCCTTTTTCCACTCCTTCCTTTTGTTCTTCTTCTTCTTCCTTCTTCCTCTTTTCTTCCTTTTCCTTATTTTACTTTTTCCTCTACACTAACCTAAAATCGATATCTACTAATTAACAACCTAAATAAAAAAATGAATACATATATGAAAAAAAACATCATATGAAAAAAACATCTAGCATTTCATCAAACACCTTCTATATGGACAAAAAAATTCAGAAATTCCAAAAAATTCAGAAAAGTGGACAGCGCGTTGCTGCTGCTCCACTTCTCCTCTCCTCTACTTCTCCTCTCCTTCTGCTCTTCAATGCATCGGGGCCGACGGCGACCATGGAGCAGGGGCGGAGCAAGGGGCGCTCGGGCGCAAGAGTGGCACTCGAGAGGGGGGCTCACTTTGAGGGGGGCGGCGACGGCTGGAGTCCGGCGACGAGGACGGCGGGCTCGGGGTGGCACGCGGTGACGGGGACGGCACCCTCGGGGCGGCATGCGGTGACGGGGACAAGGAGGCGGGCTCGGGGAGGCACGCGGCAACGGGGACGAGGGCGGCGGGCTCAGGGATGCCGACGACGAGGACGGCGCAGGCTCAGGGAGGTGACGACGTGGTCCAGAGGGCTCGGCAGCGACGAGGACGAGGAGCAGCCTGGCGGCGTCGTCGGAGGAGAGGACGAGGAGATCGATCGAACTGAATCGAGAATTTCACAAGTGCTGGCTTATATAGCCAGAGCACTAGTCCCGGTTCGTGAAACCAACCGGGACCAATGCCCCTCTTTAGTCCCGGTTGGTGCCACCAACCGGGACCAAAGGCCAATTTTCAGCAGCCCAAAGGGCGGGAAGCGGCGGCCTTTGGTCCTGGTTGCTGGCTCCAACCGGGACTAAAGGGGGGCATTGGTACCGGTTGGTGCCACGAACCGGTACCAAAGGTGGGCATTGGTCCCGGTTCGTGCCACCAACCGGGACCAATGGCCTTGCACAGCGGCGTGGTGGTGGGAGTTTAGTCCCACCTCGCTAGTTGACAGCGCCCAACACCTGTTTATAAGCTCTGCTGCCTCCTCCCTCTCGAACTCCTCTGAACTGCAGGCCTATGGGCCTAATCTTACACTGCTTTGCCTGTGGGCCTATCGGGCCTTCTGCGGGCCTGAATCCCGGCCCATGTTGGGTTTCTAGTCGTATTCAGGCCGTGGTGGCCCAATAGGTGGCAATTTTTTTTATTTTTTTCTAGTTTTTTGTTTTGTTTTTTGCATTATTTATTTCCTTTTGTTTTTTGATTTATTTTTTAATTCTTTTTGCTTTTAGGTCAGAAAAATTATAAACTTTCTGTTAGTGCCATTACTTTTCAAATTTGAATAGTTAAAATTTGAATTCTTTGAAATTTGTGTGAATCACAAGTTTGTGTTAACTTTACTATAAAAATATTTTTTTCCAGTTTTTTTGTTTTGTTTTTTGCATTATTTATTTTCTTTTGTTTTTTGCTTTATTTTTTAATTCTTTCTGCTTTTAGTTTTAGAAAAAATTATAAACTTTCTGTTATTGCCATTAGTTTTCAAATTTGAAAACACTTTTTTGTTTTTTGTTTTCTTTGTTGCTTTATTTATTTTATTTTGTTTCTACTTACAACAAAATACTTATTGTTGCTATTTTTATTTTTTTTCCATTTTTTTTTGTTTTCTGCATTATTTATTTTCTTTTTTTTGCTTTATTTTTTAATTCTTTTTTCTTTTAGTTTTAGAAAAATTATAAACTATCTGTTAGTGCCATTTTTTCAAATTTGAAAACACTTTTTTTGTTTTTTGTTTTCTTTGTTTCCTTATTTATTTTATTTTGTTTCTACTTACAACAAAATACTTATTGTTGCTATTTTTATTTTTTTCCAGTTTTTTTGTTTTGTTTTCTGCATTATTTATTTCCTTTTGTTTTTGCTTTATTTTTTAATTCTTTTTGATTTTAGGTCAGCAAAATTATAAACTTTCTGTTAGTGCCATTAGTTTTAGAAAAATTATAAACTTTCTGTTAGTGCCATTAGTTTTCAAATTTGAATAGTTAAAATTTGAATTCTTTGAAAATTGTTTGAATCACAAGTTTGTGATTAACTTACTAAAAAAATGAGAATAGATGAAAGTTGAAAGTTTCTGTTAGTGCCATTAGTTTTAAAAAGTTGAAAGTTGAAAGTTAAAAGTTGGCATAGGCCAGGGACTAATGGTCATGGTATTACGAGGGCCGAACCATAAGACATGAAAGCATTTCAAATGAACTCTGAAAAAGTTGAAAGTTGGGATGGTATCATAATTTCACCCACATAGCATGTGCATGTACAAAACGGACAATGGTAGCATGTTCTTGTGTTGCAAAGTTGCGGGAGAAAGTCTTCACTTTTTCTTCGCTTGTGTCATTTGCTTATTGTGCCGTAACCATGGACTTCATTGTTTATCAGGATGCTTGGGTCAGCCTTGACATTGAAGGGAGGAATTTATGAAACTTTTCATAATCTTTAGACATGTCTGTCTTGCCGTCCACTCCCAGGATGTCCCTTTTTCCTGAAAGAACTATGTGGCGCTTTGGCTCATCGTATGATGTATTCGCTTCCTTATCTTTTCTTTTTCTCGGTTTGGTAGACATGTCCTTCACATAGATAACCTGTGCCACATCATTGGCTAGGACGAACGGTTCGTCAGTGTACCCAAGATTTTTCAGATCCACTGTTGTCATTCCGTACTGTGGGTCTACCTGTACCCCGCCGCCTAACAGATTGACCCATTTGCACTTAAACAAATGGACCTTAAAATCAGGTCCGTAGTCAAGTTCCCATATGTCCACTATGTAACCATAATATGTGTCCTTTCCGCTCTCGGTTGCTGCATCAAAGCGGACACCACTGTTTTGGTTGGTGCTCTTTTGATCTTGGGCGATCATGTAAAATGTATTCCCATTTATCTCGTATCCTTTGTAAGTCAATACAGTCAAAGATGGTCCCCTGGACAACAAGTACAACTCATCACAAACAGTGTTGTCACCTCTAAGACGTGTTTCCAACCAACTGCTGAAAGTCCTGATGTGTTCACATGTAATCCAGTCGTCGCACTGCTCCGGGTGTTTGGAGCGCAGACTGTTCTTGTGTTCATCGACATACGGGGTCACCAAGGTAGAGTTCTGTAGAACTGTGTAGTGTGCTTGAGACCAAGAATATCCGTCCCTACATATTATTGAGTCTCTTCCAAGAGTGCCTTTTTCAGTCAGTCTCCCCTCATACCGCGATTTAGGGAGACCTATCTTGTTAAGGCCAGGAATGAAGTCAACACAAAACCCGATAACATCCTCTGTTTGATGGCCCATGGAGATGCTTCCTTCTGGCCTAGCGCGGTTACGGACATATTTCTTTAGGACTCCCATGAACCTCTCAAAGGGGAACATATTGTGTAGAAATACGGGCCCCAGGATGACAATCTCGTCGACTAGATGAACTAGGACGTGCGTCATGATATTGAAGAAGGATGGTGGGAACACCAGCTCGAAACTGACAAGACATTGCGCCACATCACTCCTTAGCCTTGGTACGATTTCTGGATTGATCACCTTCTGAGAGATTGCATTGAGGAATGCACATAGCTTCACAATGGCTAATCGGACGTTTTCCGGTAGAAGCCCCCTCAATGCAACCGGAAGCAGTTGCGCCATAATCACGTGGCAGTCATGAGACTTTAGGTTCTGAAACTTTTTCTCTGGCATATTTATTATTCCCTTTATATTCGACGAGAAACCAGTCGTGACCTTCATACTGAGCAGGCATTCAAAGAAGATTTCTTTCTCTTCTTTCGTAAGAGCGTAGCTGGCAGGACCTTTATACTGCTTCGGAGGCATGCCGTCTTTTTCGTGCAAACGTTGCAGGTCCTCCCGTGCCTTAGGTGTGTCTTTTGTCTTCCCATACACTCCCAAGAAGCCTAGCAGGTTCACGCAAAGGTTCTTCGTCACGTGCATCACGTCGATTGAGGAGCGGACCTCTAGGTCTTTCCAGTAGGGTAGGTCCCAAAATATAGATTTCTTCTTCCACATGGGTGCGTGTCCCTCAGCGTCATTCGGAACAGCTAGTCCACCGGGACCCTTTCCAAAGATTACGTAGTGTAAATCATTGACCATAGCAAGCACGTGATCACCGGTGCGCATGGCGGGCTTCTTCCGCTGATCTGCCTCGCCTTTGAAATGCTTGCCTTTCTTTCGACATTGATGGTTGGTCGGAAGAAATCGACGATGGCCTAGGTACACATTCTTCCTGCATTTGTCCAGGTATATACTTTCAGTGTCATCTAAACAGTGCGTGCATGCGTGGTATCCTTTGTTTGTCTGTTCTGAAAGGTTACTGAGAGTGGGCCAATCGTTGATGGTCACGAACAACAACGCCTTAAGGTTAAATTCCTCCTGTCTGTGCTCATCCCACGTACGTACACCGTTTTCATTCCACAGCTGTAAAAATTCTTCAACTAATGGCCTTAGGTACACATCAATTTCGTTGCCGGGTTGCTTAGGGCCTTGGATGAGAACTGGCATCATAATGAACTTCCGCTTCATGCACATCCAAGGAGGAAGGTTATACATACATAGAGTCACGGGCCAGGTGCTGTGATTGCTGCTCTGCTCCCCGAAAGGATTAATGCCATCCGCGCTTAAAGCAAACCATACATTCCTTGGGTCCTTTTCAAACTCATCCCAGTACTTTCTCTCGATTTTTCTCCACTGCGACCCATCAGCGGGTGCTCTCAACTTCCCATCTTTCTTTCGGTTCTCACTGTGCCATCGCATCAACTTGGCATGCTCTTCATTTTTGAATAGACATTTCAACCGTGGTAATATAGGAGCATACCACATCACCTTCGCAGGAACCCTCTTCCTGGGGGGCTCGCCGTCAACATCACCAGGGTCATCTCGTCTGATCTTATACCGCAACGCACCGCATACCGGGCATGCGTTCAGATCCTTGTATGCACCGCGGTAGAGGATGCAGTCATTAGGGCATGCATGTATCTTCTCCACCTCCAATCCTAGAGGGCATATGACCTTCTTTGCTGCGTATGTACTGTCGGGCAATTCGTTATCCTTTGGAAGCTTCTTCTTCAATATTTTCAGTAGCTTCTCAAATCCTTTGTCAGCCACAGCATTCTCTGCCTTCCACTGCAGCAATTCCAGTATGGTACTGAGCTTTGTGTTGCCATCTTCGCAATTGGGGTATAACCCTTTTTTGTGATCCTCTAACATGCGATCGAACTTCAGCTTCTCCTTTTGACTCCTTGCATCGACAATGACCCGGCGGAGATCATCATCATCGGGCACATCGTCTGGTTCCTCTTGATCTTCAGCAGCTTCACCCATTGCAGCATCATTGGGCACATCGTCTGGTTCCTCTTGATCTTCACCAGCTCCCCCCGTTGCAGCATCACCGTATTCAGGGGGCACATAGTTGTCATCGTACTCTTTTTCTTCACCGTCTTCCATCATAATCCCTATTTCTCCATGCCTCGTCCAAACATTATAGTGTGGCATGAAACCCTTGTAAAGCAGGTGGGAGTGAAGGATTTTCCGGTTAGAGTAAGACCTCGTATTCCCACATTCAGTGCATGGACAACACATAAAACCATTCTGCTTGTTTGCCTCAGCCGCATCGAGAAACTCATGCACGCCCTTAATGTACTCGCGGGTGTGTCTGTCACCGTACATCCATTGCCGGTTCATCTGCGTGCATTATATATAATTAAATGTCCAAATTAATAGAAGTTCATCATCACATTAAAACCAAAGTGCATACATAGTTCTCATCTAACAACATATAGCTCTCCAGAGCATCTAATTAATTAAACCATACATTGAAACTATGTAAAACATTTCAATGCGAAAACAAATGCGATCATAATCGCAACCAAGGTAACAATTGATCCAACGGCATAATGATACCAAGCCTCGGTATGAATGACATATTTTCTAATCTTTCTAATCTTCAAGCGCATTGCATCCATCTTGATCTTGTGATCATCGACGACATCCGCAACATGCAACTCCAATATCATCTTCTCCTCCTCAATTTTTTTTATTTTTTCCTTCAACAAATTGTTTTCTTCTTCAACTAAATTTAACCTCTCGACAATAGGGTCGGTTGGCATTTCCGATTCACATACATCCTAGATAAATAAAATCTATGTCACGTTGGTCGGCATAATTTTTATAAACAATAAATGAACCAATAGTTATAAAGATAATATACATACCACATCCGAATCATAGACAGGACGAGGGCCGACGGGGGCGGATACCAAAACCATCGCACTATATAAGATGCAATAATAAATGTAAGAAAATGATACAAGTATCTATCTAAACATACAAGTAAGAATATTTTTCCTTTCAGAAAGAAGATAAGAACAAGAGGCTCACCACGGTGGTGTCGGTGATGAGATCGGCGCGGGTGATCGACGGCGGTGAAGACGGGGACGGGGCGTGACGGACCGCTAAATCTAGACAAATCTCGAGGAAAATGGAGCTTGGAGGTCGAGCTTCGAGAAGAGAAAGCTTAAGTAGTGTGGCTCGGGCATTCCATCGAACACCTCATGTGCATAGGAGGTGAGCTAGAGCACCACAAAGCCCTCTCCCCCTCGGCCAGAAAAAACAGAGCACTGTGCTCTGCTCTTGCGCGAGGGGGTATATATAGGCACCTCATTGGTCCCGGTTGGTGACATGAGCCGGGACTAAAGGGGAGCCTTTGGTCCCGGTTCAAGCCACCAACCGGGACCAATGGTGGTGGGCCAGGAGCGAGGCCCATTGGTCCCGGTTCGTCCCACCAACCGGGACCAAAAGGTCCAGATGAACCGGGACCAATGGCCCACGTGGCCCGGCCGGCCCCCTGGGCTCACGAACCGGGACCAATGCCCACATTGGTCCCGGTTCTAGACTGAACCGGGACTAATGGGCTGACCCGGCCTGGACCAAAGCCCTGTTTTCTACTAGTGTACAAAGGGAGTTCTTCGTCTGTCTGCCTGTATATTAATTGTGCCCTAAAGAAAGTAGCTTGGTTGTTTTCACAAAAAAAACAACAAAACTTGTCTGTTCTTTTTTTTTTTGAAAAGGGGGAGCTCCCCGGCCTCTACATCAGAACCATGCATACGGCCATACTTATTAATAAGCAAATAGGTTCAAAACAAGTCATCATGTCTCAAAATAAAAGAACGAAAAATACTCACAAAGAGCACAAAAAGAAAGGATAAAAAAGAATGCAAAAAAACTTGTCTGTTCTAAATCTGAAGGATCAATTTCTCAAAAAAGAAACATCACCATTTAGGACATCTTTGATTCATAGGAAAAGTAGAGAAAACCATATGAATAATGAATTTTTCTATGGTGATATCATTCATCCGTTTGATTCAAAGGAATTGACAACAGGGAAAATGTAGGTCAAACTATTGTGGGGCTAGGTGTATGTAAGATTTGCTTTCTTGGAGATAACCAGCTGTTCCATCGATATTTAAGTACAATGTGCAAGCGAGTGAGCAAGCGCGCATAGGTGAGACATGCCACAGGAACCGGTTAGCCGTATGCGACGGACGGGGAGTCGGGAAGACGTCGAGACCCAACGTGTCGACCACGCATATGCTTGGAAATCCTGCTGAATTTACACGGGGAGTCGGGAAGAGGTCGGGACGGGTTGGTTGGACCTCCTGAGCCGTGACAGGGTGAAGCGTGTGATGCATGGCTCCCCGCCATTACCAGCCACGCACCGGCGTCCGGTCCGGCCGCAGCCGCCGTGCGCGCATGGCTCCTCGGAAGCAGCAAGGGCCCGTGCGCGCGGTGCTCTGCCTGGCCGTCCAAGGAGAGGACGCAGGCACGCGAAGAGGCGCCATTCCATTCTGCGATGGCTGGCTGGGCAGGCACGCCCTTCCTTGGCGCGCGCCCATGCACGTACTCCTCCTCCTCCTCCTACTACTACTACTAGTACATCCGGCCCGTAGTGAACAGCAGCACTGCGATGCGATGCGATGCGATGCGCCGGTGCGACTTTGAAAGCGCCAAGAGGCCCAATCAGCAGGCTGCCTTGTGCACCTAGCTAGGCTAGCTTCTTGGATCTTTCCCACATATTTAGGCCTCCTTTGGTTTAGAGGAATTTCATAGGAATTCTAGAGAATAGAATTCTTATAGGATTTTTTCCTTTAGAGCCCTTTGGTTCATAGGAATGGATTCCTATTCCTCCATAGGATTGGTTCCTATCTTCCACATTTCATAGGAAAATAAAGAAGAGCCTAAACTCAATGGAAAAATTCCTTTGATGTCAACCAAATGACATCTTGTTTCCTATTCCTACTCATAGGATTTGAGATACATGTCATCTCATTTCCTACAAGATTCCTATTCCTATGATAATCCTATCCTATGAACCAAAAGAGGCCTTATATGTTTTTCCGTTTCCAGCTCCAAACCGCGCGCTTTATATACTACTCCTACGCAAGGATGGCTGGAGCCACCCGTTCGTTCATCCAGCAGCAGCAGCGAGGCCACATGCTGGCGATGAGCATGCATGCTGGCCGTGCAGGAGCGAGGCCACATGCGCGATCTATGTCTAGATCACCACCACCTTCTATCTTTCTTTCTCGGGTGGACCGTGGACGGGTCTCTCCGCAGTCTGATTCCGAATCTGACACCCGTTAGTATCCAATTACTATAACGAATTCTGACCCCTGAGTAGCGCCAATGACCGATGGGATCTAGTGTTACTAGCGTTTCTCGATGTCAGCTAGATCCATCGCGGCTTCCGGTACGTGGTGCAATATGTGCTGGCCACATGCGTGCATACGGGGATCGGCGATGCACGTGGAGGCATCTCATCACAACGTATGTACTGACGTAAAACGAACTCGTATCTGCTTTACTTAATGAAATTCGAGGGGAAACCCATTTTGCTCCACAGCAAAAAAAAGTACTGACATAAGTGCATGCACTGTTAATAAAATATATGCAAAGTATGCTATATTTGCTTGCCTGAGGCTACTGCAGCTGCAGGGTCATGCATGCATGCTTCCTACTACTACTCGGGCTCGAGCTCGAGCTGCGATGCTGTTGGATTTTCCTTCCAAAAGTGAAGGGACAGCTAATTACCACTACTCCAAAAGTGATGGAGTAGTACTAATCTGCAGCTTAATTGGCCTCATTGCTTACCTGGGGTCACGGGGTGCTCAAATTCAAAGGCCGTCTTCATGCATGGGGCGGGCTTAACTGGGAGCGCCGATGTAGTATATACTTTGTGGTGTTATGGTTAACTTTTGTTGTAGCGTTCCATTTTTATATAAAAGTGTCACTCATTAGGACCATCATCTCAGTAACTTTTGTTTACGTTCCATTTTATATGCAAGTGTCACTCATTAGAATCAGGATCTCAGTAACCCCATCCGTTCTTTTATGTGCCATTTGGATATTCAATGCAGATCCTGTCCATTGCTTTTCTAACTACATGTAAAGCTACCTTATTAAAGCCAACAATGCTATATACTAATAAGCGTGCCAGGACAAATCTCAAGTTGAAAAAAAATCAAATCAACCAATGTATGTCCTTGTATCGCTATACTTCCTTTGTATGTCTACTATGTATAACATCTCCTATGCAAGCCCCCAAAATGGACACCGCAGATGTCCAGATGAGAGAGAGACAGAGATAGATAGAGACAGAGAGAGATAGAGAAAGATTGAGAGACATCGATAGATCGATAGACAGATAGATAGACAGAGAGAGAGGGATAGATAGACAGATAGATACATACATAGAGGGAGGGAGAGATAGATAGATAGATAGATAGATAGACCGATAGATATAGATAGATAGATAGATAGATAGATAGATAGATAGATAGATAGACCTATAGATAGATAGAGATACATAGATAGAGATAGATAGATAGATAGATAGATAGACTGATAGATAGATAGAGATAGATAGATAGATAGATAGACCGATAGATAGAGATAGATAGATAGATAGATAGAGGGAGGGAGGGAGGGAGAGATAGATAGATAGATAAACCGATAGATAGATAGATAGATAGATAGATAGATACTCCCTCCTTTCCGGTTTATAGGGCTTATCTCAAAATTTTAGCATTTTCATTTTATAAGGCTCAATTTGATTGTTCCCCATCACATGTTCAGACTTCAAGGTGCATTAAATCATTGCATGCAAGTATTAAGAGAAACTGACCAATGCATGCACTTTATGTATGCATGCATTGCAATTAATGCATTCGTAAACATAATTTTTTGAGGAAAACAAGAGCATTAATTGGGTGCTTTTGCAAACTACAAAAAATATTCCACCACTCATCATCTACCTTGGTTGGTGAGATTTTTGAATTGAGCCTTATAAACCGGAAAAGAGGGAGTATATAGAGGGAGGGAGAGAGATAGATAGATAGACCGATAGACCGATAGATAGATAGATAGATAGATAGAGGGAGGGGGAGAGATAGATAGATAGATAGATAGATAGAGCTAGATAGACCGATAGAGAGAGACATAGATAGATAGATAGATAGATAGAGAGGGATAGATAGACAGATAGATAGGTAGATAGATAGATAGATAGAGGGAGGGAGATAGATAGATAGATAGATAGATAGACCGATAGATAGATAGATAGAGATAGATAGATAGACCGATAGATAGATAGACCGATAGATAGATAGATAGATAGATAGATAGATAGATGGATAGAGGGAGGGAGAGAGAGATAGATATATAGACCGATAGATAGATAGATAGAGATAGATAGATAGATAGAGGGAGGGAGATAGATAGATAGATAGAGGGAGGGAGGGAGGGACAGAGAGATAGATAGATAGATAGATAGATAGATAGATAGATAGATAGACCGATCGAGAGAGACATAGATAGATAGATAGATAGATAGATAGATAGACCGATCGAGAGAGACATAGATAGATAGATAGATAGATAGACAGACAGACAGATAGAGAGAGAGATGGAGAGATAGATAGATAGATGATAGATAGAGAGAGAGATAGATGGATAGATAGATACATAGATACATAGATAGATAGAGAAATACATAGATAGATAGATAGATAGACAGATAGATAAATAGATAGACAGATAGACAAACAGACAGACAGACAGACAGATAGATAGATAGATAGATATATGGATAGATAGAGAGAGAGAGACGGAGAGATAGATAGATAGATAGATAGATGATAGATAGAGAGATAGATAGATAGATGGATGGATAGATAGATAAATAGATAGATAGATAAATAGATAGATAGATAGATAGATAGATAGATAGATAGATAGATATAGAGAAACATAGATAAATAGACAGATAGACAGACAGACAGACAGATAGATAGATAGATAGATAGATAGATAGATAGGTAGACAGACAGACAGACCGACAGACAGATAGATAGATAGATGGATGGATAGATAGATAGATAAATAGATAGATAGATAGATAGAGAGAGACATAGATAGATAGACAGATGGATAGAGAGAGAGAGAGAGATAGATAGATAAAGAGAGAGAGAGAGGGAGGGAGATAGATAGATAGATAGAGAGAGAGGCAGATAGAAAGATAGAGATAGAGATAGATACATAGGTAGATAGATAGATAGATAGATAGATAGATAGATATAGGATAGATAGAGATAGATAGATAGATAGCCCCCGCGTCGCCCCTCCCGTGGGCGACACGGGGGGCGCCGCCACCTCCTGCCGCTCGCCCTCCCCCTCCCCCTTCCCTGCCACCGTTGGCCAAAACCACCGGGGCAAAGCCCCCCGCGGTGGCTGGCGGTGGGGGCCTTCTCCCCTCCTCGCATCCATGGCCTGCGGGGACGGCCAGGCCGGGCGGAGGCTCCGGGGTGTGCGGATCCATGCTGCGCGACGGTGACGATCTTGACGGCGGTGGGCTCGATGGCGCGGCTGCAGATGGGTCGACGTCTAGTTGTGTGGCGGTTGTGTGCAGGTCTTCTCGTGGCGGCGGCCTTCGCTGGCGGCGGGGCGGCACGTGCGCGGCATCCGACAAGGGGTGGGAACGCGGCCACGGTGGCTTCCCGTGCGAGTACGCGGAGAAGAGGCTGCGGCGTGTGCCCTCGGGGAGGATGGATATCCTCGCCTAGATCCGTCGGCGGCATGGTGGTGGACGTCGCGGTGGCTGGTCGGCGGCTGCAGAGGTCGCGGTGGCCGGTCGGCGGCGGCGGAACAAGGCCGGTGGCAGCGCGATGTTCTGTCTGGATCCCGGAGCGGCGACCCTGGATGGTGGTGGCGGGTGAAGCTCGGGCTTCCCGCGGTGACATATGGCGTGGTGTAGTCCCTGTCCAAGGCGGATCTGTGACGGCGATCTGTTTGCAGATTGGTTCGGATCAGAGACGGTGACGAGCGCGCGGGATCCATCTCGGCGGCTCTCGTAGTTTGGTGAGGTGGGGGTGGGAGCCCTCCTCCCAGGCTCCACTGGAGGCACACTCTGGAAGTGGCAGGTGCGCTAGGACTCCTACGGTGGCACTGCTATTGCGGTTGGTTGTCGGATCTAGGTGGCTAGATCTGGGGCTTTAAAGGCGGTCGAGACGGTGCACAGGTTGTCGGGTGGATTCCTTGGGGCGGATCTGGGTGAAAACCTGGTTTTCGGTCGTTGGCCGGAGCCGGTGATGACAATGCCTTTATCATTGTTTCCTTCATGAAGGCATCCTCGAGGTACAAATCCCAAATCCACCTAATACGTCCGGGGGAAACCCTAGATCAATTTATCGGATGACGGCGGCATTCATGTGTCGTTACCCCCTTGGGGGCGGCATTCTTGAAGATGCACTCGGGCTCGAGGGACCAGCGGATGGCTTCTTCGGTGCAGCGGTGTTTCTTTCTACATATTCATGGCGGCGGCTCTTGGCGGCATGGATCAGCGGAGGCTTGGCGTCAGATGTGTGATGATGGACACGCGCAGGAGGTCGACACTGTCTGGCGTCGTGGTGGCGTCGGTGGCAGCTAGTCCGGGCAAGGTTGATGCAGCAGTACATCTCTGAGAATGGATTAGTGGCAAGTGGTTGTGGCGGCCTCATACCCGGCAGGCGTCCTGGTTGAGGAGCATGTCGGACTGGTGGGTGCCCATACCCGGCAAGCGTCTTGGTTGGGACCTCAGGTCTTAGATGTTAGGTCTGGCTGCGATGTCTGTTTGGTATTAGGCCCAGGCTATCAGTGCCCCTTCATCAATTGGATAGGTGTAGCGACAGCTGTTGCTTAGATGGTGGCTTTAGTCTTATTGCTGTATGACTTTGTAAGGTCTTGTGAGAATAATTAATAAAGTGGTTGCATGCATCGCCTAGATGCAGAGGCCGGGGGTCCTCCTTCTTTTCTAAAAAAAAGATAGAGAGAGAGATAGATAGGTAGATAGAGAGAGTTAGATAGATAGATAGATAGGTAGATAGATAGATAGATAAAGATGGATCGATAGATAGTGAGATAGAGAGATGAATAGATATATAATAGAGAGAGAGAGGGAGGGAGAGATAGAGATAGATAGAGAGAGAGACAGATAGAGAGATAGAGATAGATACATAGGTAGGTAGATAGATAGATAGAGAGAGATAAATAGATATATAGAGACAGAGATAGAGATATAGATACATAGATAGAGAGAGATAGATAGGTAGATAGAGAGAGTTAGATAGAGATAGATAGATAGATAGCTAGATAGAGAGAGAGATAAAGATGGATCGATAGATAGTGAGATAGGGAGATGAATACATAGATAGATAGAGAGATAGGTATATATAGAGAGAGGGGGAGATAGATAGATAGATAGATAGAGGGATAGAAAGATAGATAGAGAGCGAGATAGATATATAGATGGAGAGACATAGATAGATAGATACATAGAGAGAGAGGGAGCGATGGAGAGAGAGAAAAATAGATCCAACGACCATCCACATCAGCCACCACCTGTTTGTGCTACCTCTGGAGCCTGGGAGGAGACCTGCCACCCCACCACGCCAAACTGCGAGAGCTGCCGAGAGGGTCCCGCACGCTCGTGACCGTCTCTAATCTGAATCAATCCGGAACCAAAGCCACCAGATCACCGACGCAGATCCGCTATGGACATGGACGACACCACGCCATGCCACCGCGAGAGGTCTGAGCTTCACCTGCCACCACCTTCTAGGGCCGCCACCCAATATCCGGGCTGGACATCACCGCTGCCATCGGCCATGTCCCGCGTGGCCGAACCAATCACTACTGGAATCAGCTTCTTGGCGGACGGCAAAGGCATAGATCACGGACGGCAAACTGTCTGGATGAATGCCTACCAGCAAAGGCCTTCTTTGTCGTCCGCTCCTTAGACACGGACGGCAAAGGATTACGCCGTCCGCCATCCGAGGCCAGCAGACGGCAAAGACAGCTGACGACAGTGCGGTGGCGTGAGAGCCGTTAGGGGGTTAACGACGCTCTTTGCTGGAAAAGTGTCAAAGATCTTTGCCGTCCGCTGGCAGACGACAAAGAACCCAGCTAGGCAGCACTGGGAAGCTGCCACGTGTCCAGATATGCGTCCGCCAGCAGACGACAAAATGACCAAATAGGCAGCCAGTGTTCCTACTTTGCACAGGTGACTGCCACGTGTCCTCTTTGCCGTTTGCTAGCGGACAGCAAAGCTCTTTGCCGTCTGCTAGCGGACGGCAAAGAGGCTATATATCCCCTGTTTTTATTTAAATCCCATTAATTAGACATGGTTTCAAACACAGATATACATGCATACATATCCAACAGCATGTCCAACAACATATTTCATCCAATCCAACAACATAGTTCAACAAAGTCCAACATATCCATATATACATAACCAGAAACAAGTTTCCAACAACATATCCATATAGACATACATATCGAAACAAGTTTTCATAAACAACAAGGAAGCACCACAAGAATAGTACACTCCATGAATCCAAGCTTCCTCATGTAAAGCAAATCTGCAAATTGGGAAAGATGAAAGTTAGAAGAAGAAGAAGAAGAAGAAGAAGAAGATTTTTTTCTTCTCTTTCTTTTTCTCCCCTTCTCTTCTTTATCTTCTTCTTCTTCTAACTAAGGTAGGTAAAAATATCATTTTATTGCTAAGCTAGGTAAAAATGCTAAGTGTAGGTCATTTTAGAGCTAAGGTAGGTAAATAGGTCATTTTGGAGCTTAGTAAGGTTATTATGTCATTTTCAAGGAAAATAAGCTAAGTCTATATCATTTTGGAGCTAACAAAGATTATCATGCCATTTTTTACCTAAGTATGCTAAGTATGTCATAAATGAATTGAATAAGCTAAGTATAGCTCATTTTTTTATCTAACTTAGGTAATTATGCCATTTAGGAGGAAAATAAGCTAAGTATCCATTTGTAAAGCAAAACACTAGAGAAAACTTACCCTAATCACAACAAATGTGATGAAGATCGCAACTAAGGTAACAATTGATCAAACGACATAATGATACCAAGCCTCATTATCAATGGCATATTTTCTAATCTTCATAAGCTTCAGACGCATTGCATCCATCTTCAAGCGCATTGCATTCATCTTCATCTTATGATCATCGATGACATCGGCAACATACAACTCCAATGTCATCTTCTCTTCTTCAATTCTTTTATTTTTTTTCTTTCAAATACTCATTTTCTTTTTCAACTAAATTTAACTTCTTGACAAGAGGGTCCGTTTCAAATTCCAGTTCACATACCTCCTAGATTGAACTATCTCTATGTCAACTTGATGGCCATAATTGTCATAGATGCGAAATGCATCAAATAGTTATGAAAGAGAATTTACCACATCCGAATCATAAAGCGGGCGAGGGCCGACCGGGACGGACATCAAGACCATGGCACTATGTATAAGAAATAATCATACAAAGTAAGAAATTATAAATACCAACTATATAAATCATACAATCATACAAATAACTATATAAATCAAGTACAACGTAAAAACTTGAATACCTAATAATCACTATCGGTAATGACGTGCTCTTCATCATCATTAATAAAAGCATCATCATCATCACTATCGGTAATGACGTGCTCATCATCATCATTAATAAATGCATCATCATGTGGAAGGCCACCTTTATGTAATTGTTCAAGCATTGACAGGTCATCTGCAGCAGTAACTTCTTCTTCCGGCTCTTCTTGTTCCGACTCAGGGGTGAAGTCGGATTCACTATCGTGTCTACTTCAATGTTCTGGGGTGGAGTAGAGCGGTTCTTGAAACGTTTTTTGGAAAGACGTGTTTCTTGGAAGAATTCTCCTTCGTCATATGTGTCTTGGTTAATGTGAGGTTCATAATCCTTTTCATTGGGGGGAGGTGGTCTAACACGTGGCGGCACTTCATAAACGACGTCCCAACCACCGAGATTTGGATCACTTTGAGAAGCCCACGGTAGATAGAAAACTTGGGTTGCCTGTTGAGCCGTAATATAGACATCGGGAACATCCAAATGGGTGCTTTGTTTGATTTCGACTAGCCCTATATGTTCATGAGTCCTTCTAGTCTCCCTCGGCTGGAACCAATAACATCTGAAGACTATGACGTTTGGTGGGTTTTCACCATAGAATTCAAGTTCATAAATTGCTTCAACTCTTCCATAATACTCGATACCTCCTTCGCCGATAGTAGAGACACAACAATTTGTAGACTTTCGGTCGACCATAGATAGCTCTTTGCCATAGGTACGAAAGCGATACCCGTTGATGTCGTATTTGTCAAATGAACGGACCTTATATTCAAAACCATTAGCTACTTGTCTCAATTCGGCATCCATAATCTCTGAATTAGCCTACAAGTTTAATACGAAAGGATTGTTGCATTAGTCGCAAATTAGCCAAAGAAAAGAAAGGGTCTAATCACTACAAAAAACTTGTCAATCCATGACAGATTTCTGATGACGTTCTAGGAAACCGTCACCGATGATGACAATTCCTCTTTTCCCGTCATAGAAACCGTCATGGATTTGCAACATGAGGATGGCCCCCAAATCGGTAACCCCATTATGACCAAGAAAGAAGGACCGTCACGGAAGCCGTCACAGATCGATCGGCTTGGCCTGGACTTTCTTTCCTTACACGCCATTCAGACCTCCACAGATGGATGGTGTTGATGTGTCATGCGTGCTCCTTGTTCGGCCCACATGTTAGTCAGATGTAGTCAATAGTGTGTGTGTAGAAACCTAACAAAATAGAATATATATTATGTCACGAGAATCAAACCCAGGAAACTCGCGCTCTCTGCAAAATATTTGCCAATAGGTTAAACACCCAAATTTAATACAATTTGGACGTTTTGACTTCTATATGTAGTAATATTTTTTTTAGCAAAATGTAGTAGTATTCATATAATAAAAAATTGTATAAGATAAAATAATAGCGCATGGGAGCAGGGCCTAGACCAACATAATTACACGGATGTTCTATATGTAATAAGTTGTACTCGTACTGTTCGTACAGTACAAAATTTATAACATGTAGTACATTGTAATAAAAAAATAGCACATGAGAGCAGTGGTTGGACCGAGATAATTACACACGCTACATTCCAGAGCCAGGGCAGGTGCCAGGTCAGCGTGGGTGCATCACGCCAGCCTATGAGAGAGAGAAATAAGGTGCAAAAGGTGGGCGAATAGGTATCGAACCAGTGTTAAATCACTTGTCTGCACGGGCAATTGCTCGTGCTGCTATCACTCCACCCAAGTCATGTTAGTGATAAATTGCAGGTGTGCGCAATAGTTGAGGCGATTTCAAACCGGTTTTGAGTTTTTTTTTCTTGTTTTCGTTTTGTTTCCTTTTTTTCTCCTTCATTTCTTTATTCTTTGTATGCACTTTGTTTCTTCGTTTTTTCATTTCTTTTTCATTTTGTTTATTTTCTTTGTTCTTTTGGTTATCATTCTATATTTTTTGTATACACATCTAACATTTTTTAAATAGTTGTTCAAAAAATTTCAAAAATTTTTATATACATGATAAACATTTTGTCAAATACTTGTTCACAGTGGCGAATCTTGGAAGAAAATGAAGGGAGGGCTCAAAGTTAATTGTGCGTAGAAAAAGTCAAAAACTCTTAATTCTTTAGTCCAAATAAGGTCAAAAATTTGATGCGAATGCTAGTAAATTTTCTTTCCCAATTTTTGGAGGGGGGGGGGGGGGGGGGGGGCTCGAGCCTGTCGAAGCCCCCTGCTAGATTCGCCACTGCTTGTTCATCCTTTTTATATACATTAGCAACATTTTTTTCAAAAACTTCTTCAACATATTTATACACGTGATAAACTTTTTTTCCAAATGCTTGTTCAACAATTTTCAAATAATTGTTCAACAAATTTTCAAATAGTTATTCAACATTTTCAAATGTTTTTTGAATAGTGTTTTTTGTTATATATATATATATTATTCTAGCGTATAAAAAAAGTAAAGAAAAAAGGAAAAAAAGTATGAAAAAAAGAAACAGAAAATAGCGTGGTGTTTCCCGCGCACGTGGAACGGCCGAACTAGCGTTCCCATCAGCGAGGGGCCGCACCTGTGTCACTTAATGCGAGAAATAGGCGAGCCCGCGAACATGAGACGTAAAGGAGTTAACCATTTTTTTATACAACATAGCTCGCCTTAAACAGCAATTAGGACGGCCCAGTGATGTAGCTACCTTTTATTTAATTCTCAATCTATTTTGCTAATGCGTTTTTTTTCTATTTTATTTTACGAACTTTGTGTTTATTTCCAAATTTCACTTTTCATACAAAAATAAGTTTGTTTCGTTTTCTATTTTCATCATGTTGTACCTTGAAGAGGTAAGCATGAACATTTTATAAAATTTATATGGACTTAAATAAAAAAATATAAGGAAAAAAATTTGTACCTTCATTAGGGACCAGAAGCACGCAATACTATTTTTTAAGTCGCAGATTTTTTTTCTTTTTAGCTTTCACTGTTGTAAATAATTTTAAGGAAAAATAGGAATGATTATTAATACACAATTATTGTGTATTTTAAATCTTGATTGTATTTGCATTTAATAAAATCTTGAAATGCATTAAAATAGCTTAACTAGTATAAAATGTCAAGATGTTTCTTGAAATGCAAGAATGATTTTACCCGCAAAAGTTGTGATGTACATTGTTTTGAAACCGAAACATCTCCGAGAAAGAATTGTGATTCTGGGAAGGAACGGGTCTGGTTTGAAGGCGAAGTGTTGGTTGATTGGTCGTTTGACCTTGAATTTGTTCCACGCTCAACATACATCATCACGTGTTCCATGTCAACATTTGGCATTTTTTAGGCTCGTCTGCTTTATTTAATTCATTAAGTGTATGTATTTTGAAAAATAATGTTCAACGCACTTTTAAAAATTAAGAGGTAAACATGAACTTTTAAAAATAATACGTACATTCATTGAAGATCACACACACACACACACACACACACACACACACACACACACACACACGCGCGCGCGCGCGCAGACACACCTATTGTGTATAATCATTGTATTTTTCTAAAAATACAATTATGAAACAATTGACAATCTGTATAAAAAATATTGTGTACTAATAAATAATTCTGGAAATGTATTTTTCAAAAGCATTCTGAACATATTTTCAAATGCACAAACACTTTCCTTACACTTCATGCCAAATATATATTTCCTTACATTTATTATTTGATTAAGAATTTTTTAACAAAAAAATAAGTGTGAACCTTGAAACCTGCTTCATTAATTGGCCTTGAAACTTTTTCTATGCTCGGCATACAACACTAAATGCAACATGCCAAATTTTGGCACTTTAAAAGCCTTTTGAATATATTTAAGTCATTAAGTGCATATCTAAAAATTTAATGGATACAATTGAAATTTAAGTTGAGAACACATGAAATAGTTCTTAGAAATGGGTTGAAAGATCTTATTGGTGGTATTTACTGTAGGATTATGCCATATGTAAGGAAATAAAATTAGTTCCAAACAAGATGGGGTCAGGACTCGAGCAGCAACATGGAACTTGATAGCAAGAAAAGTAGTTTAAATTTAGGAAAAAAATGCAAACAAAGTGTGAAAAATATGGAATCTCCCATGGTATCATGATATGACATCTAGATTCTTTGGTAAAATAATCAAAAATATTTTCACACAAAAAATCATGCATACTGCTTTGCAGTCGAACAATCTGCAAGGAGGAATCATGATCTCCAGAGAGAATGCGTTAGGTTTGAAGGAGAAATGATACTTGTTTAATCATTTATCCTTGAATCTTTTTGGACACCTAACATACACCATCACATATAATATGTCAAATTTTGACATTTTTCAGGTTTTGTTTGCTATTTCAAAGTAATTTACTACATTTATAGGCATTTGATAGATACATCCTATTTACAATCACTATAAAATATGAAAAAGGGGTCAAAATTCACTTTTTTCTTCCTCACTCTATGTTTATATTAGACCCTATCAAAGGAATGAAAAGAAACTCCAAATATCGACATGGGAAAAAATCGAGCACAAACTTGGGGTTCTTGGTTTATTTTTTTTTTGTAATAATTTTTTTATATCGCATGTATTTTTTATTGGGATATACTTATAAGATAATTTTTTGTAAGTTACTTGACAAAGATTTTTGTTTTGAGAAAAGGTTACTTGACAAAGGTGGCTTTATTAGTTATTTGAAAAATAGAAATAGTTTTAAATCTGGGCGGCCTCACTCAGGCGGGGTTGGAATCAGCAAAAGCCCATATGGTGGTCAGCCGAGGGGTGCGATCCTGCGTGAGGCAAACCGTGCGTTTTGATTGGCTGAGCCTACCGGCACATGGATCAAGCGTCTCCACCGTTGGATTTTCTGAGATCCAATGGTTGGCACACAATCTCTAATTCCCGATCCATTTCTTCTTTCTTCCCCACCCCGCAGCCGCCGGCTTCCAGTGCCTTCCTTTCTCCCATCTCCTTCTCCAGTCGCCGCCTTCCGTCCCCGCCTAGCTCCTTCTCCCGGCTCCGAGTCCACACCTGGGCAAGCACCGAGGGCGCGACGTCCAGGCCGACCCACACTGTGCGGTGGTGTGCGCTTGGATGTCGGGGGGCGGCACCGACTCGTCCCCAGGGAGCTGCGTCATCGTAGGCGTTGAAACAAAACGCGAAGGGAAGCGACGAATCCACTGCCCGAGCGGCGGCGGACGGCAGGATATGACGCTAGCGCCATGGCTCGTCGAGCCGGGCCAGAGGAAACTGTCGCTGGTAAGCGTTGTTCTCCGTGCGTGCTCGATATGTGCGTGCTCTGTGCCTCCAATGAAATGGGTACATGAGCGGCAACTCTCCCTCACGCATGCTCCTAACCACGTTTCTTTCTCTAATCTCACCTCACGTCATGTGCAGGTGGAGTCAGCCGCAACTCAGCCACGGTTCAGGCCGCCCCATCTTTGTCGGATGCGCTGAATCACCGAGGAAGCCGCATCGAGTTAGCACAGGCGCCTGGCGGAGGCGGCTCTGCTGTGCCGGGACGCTGCAGTCCCTTCAATGTCGTGTGTCCGCGTCCGTCGCAGACGGCGTCCTCACCCCCGACTTCTCCCTCGACCTCGCGGTCTGTCAGTGCCTTGCCCCACCATCTTGTGTTCACTGTTTTATTTCTGAATTTTTGAGACAATATTTGGTTGTCCACGCGCAGGCAACGACTATACCATGTTGTTCTCGTCGCTGGAGATCGACTACTCAGGAGCATGGGTAGAGGCGATATGGTGGTGCACTCGCAGAAAAAGAGGCAATATGGTGGTGGATATGGTGTCGCTGTTGTTCCACCGGGGAATATCTAAGGACATGTTGTAGATTGAATATATGGGATATGCTACAGTATTGTCCAGAGTTATCTGTAAATTGTTGTTGTCTTTCTTCCATTTGTATAAAGTGTTGTTGTCTTTTTTCCATTTGTATAAAGTGTTGTTTCGTAGTGTGTTTATCATTTATTTAATGACATACTGTAGCACATATTTTCGGAAAAAAGATATTGGCTAATTTTTTTATTGTGAGATGAGCTAATCTCTCGGCTTGAAATTAGTGGGCCTTGGACTGACCTTAAAATTTAATAGACTGAAATTTCAATTTGGTTGATTACTACACATGGGCTGTGTGTCCTAAACGGAGCTGAAATATAGTGGGCTGAAATTTTAATTGGGCCACTGAGTCCTAGACGGAGTTGAAATTTAGTGGGCTGAAATTCTAATTGGGCCATTGATTCTTAGACATAGCTGAAATTTAGTGGGCTGCAATTCTAATTGGGCCACTAAGTTAATGGGCTACCACGTAATATCCATATCAACGGATGACGTGGCATACAAGTTCACGTCGTTATGAGTACTTCGGTTAACTGTAATTCATGACGGTCAAAATCCGTCATGAAGTGTGCAATCGTCAATTATGACGCGATATACATGACGGATTTCAAATCCATCATCGATGCCCTTCTATGATAGTTTTGTATACGTCTATGACGGAAGGTATCCGTCATGGATTAACAGGATTCTTGTAGTGAATGGAAATTACCATTTTTTTGAACCAAGAGATGAAACCGGGAAATTCGGCTCCTTGTTTTGCCAGAAGCTCATACTCTTCGACGGAATCCTTTTGGATCACCGCTCCATACGAGAATATGGCGACGTATCGACTACATCAAATATCCAGGAATAAGAGAAGTTCAAAGGAATTAGAAGTTGTGAAACAATGTACCGAGATCTTACTCGATGTACGACCGCACTTCTGTTAGGTTGTTGAAGAGATACATCGAAATGGTCCGCCATTCTTCAACATCCGACCTTACTGGTTTCCAACCACCGGCTGGTGCGAGATTCCCTTTGAATAGGCTGAGGTTGGATTGACCCTTTTGTGGTTCGTTAGCATTGTACCGAGGCTTCAGATTATGCAAATGACGATTTTTGGCTTCGTAGTGTGCGGTCACGAAGTTTGCCGCCTCCTCAGTGATGAATGCCTCCGCCATCGATGCTTCTATTCTACGTTTATTTTTACATTTTGCTCGAAGCATCTTCTGCATCCTCTCAGTTGAGTAGCACCAACGATTTTGCACGCCCCCCCAATCGTGCCTCGGTCAGGAGATGCAAAATCAAGTGTTGCATTGGATTAAAGAAGCTTGGCGGAAAGATCTTCTCTAACTTGCAGATCAACTCCGGCGCCAACTATTCCATTTCTTCTAGGAGGCCAGGCGATAGTTCTTTCGCACAAAGAACACGGAAGAAATAGCTCAGCTCTGTCAGTACTAGCCATTCGTCCTCAGGGATGAAGCCATGCAACATCACCAACATTATCCGCTCAATCCGTATGTGCCAATCATGACTTTTTAGACCAAACATTTTCAATTTTTGAAGACTCGCTCCCCTCTTTAGATTTGCTGCATACCCATCGGGGAACATCAACTGCATTTTCACCCACAAAATAATTTTCTTCATAGCTGGCCTTCCAAGATTGAACCATGCCTTTCGCTTCGTCCAGTTGATCCCCTTTCCTTTCGGTTCTTTCATGTTTTGTAACGGTCTATCACATAGCTCCTCTTGATCGACTCTAGCATTAGTATTATCCTTTGATTTCCCCTCTATGCCGAACAATGTACCAAAAATGGCTTCGGCGATATTCTTTTCAGTGTGCATCACGTCGATGTTGTGTGGGCAAAGGAGGTCTTTGAAGTAAGGCAGATCCCAGAAGCATGTCTTGTGAGTCCAGGCGTGTTCCTTATTATACCCCTTGAAATACCCTGGACGCCCTGGATCTGGCTCGAGAGCGTTTAACTGATCTAGGGTCTGTTGGCCTGTGAACGCAGGTGGTGCAGAGTGTTTGACAACTCTACCTTTGATGAAGTTCTTCTTGTCTTTCTGAACTTATGGCCATGATGTAGAAACGGTCTATGCAAGTCGAAGCAACTATACTTGCGCCCTGCCGTCAGCCAATGAAACTCAAGAGCTCCATTGCATATGGGGCACGGGAACCTTCCATGCACACACCAGCCAACGAATAGCGCATATGCCGGCAAGTCATGCGTCGAGTACATGTACCAGGTACACATTATGAAGTTCTGTTTGCTAAAGGCATCGTATGTCTTGAACCCATTATCCCAAGCTTCTTGCAATTCGTCCTTAAGCGGCTGCATGTACACATTCATATTCTTCCCCGGATAGTTGGGCCCTGGAATTATCAACGTCGGGAAAATATTCTTTTGTTGCATAATCCGCCCGGGGGGGGGGGAGATTGAGTGGAATGACAAACACGGGCCAACAGCTGTATGGGGCTGCCATCTGACCAAACAAACTGAACCCATCTGTGCTGACGGCGACTCGCGGATGCCTTGGATCTGCCGTTTTTTCCTTATGTGATGCATCAAAGCGCTTCCACGCTTCACCATCCGATGTGTGAAGGAAATATGCCCTAGAGGCAATAATAAAGTTATTATTTATTTCCTTATTTCATGATAAATGTTTATTATTCATGATAGAATTGTATTATCCGGAAACATAATACATGTGTGAATACATAGACAAACAGAGTGTCACTAGTATGCCTCTACTTGACTAGCTCGTTGATCAAAGATGGTTAAGTTTCCTAACCATAGACATGAGTTGTCATTTGATTAATGGGATCACATCATTAGGAGAATGATGTGATTGACTTGAACCATTCCGTTAGCTTAGCACTTGATCGTTTAGTTTGTTGCTATTGCTTTCTTCATGAATTATACATGTTCCTATGACTATGAGATTATGCAACTCCCGTTTACCGGAGGAACACTTTGTGTGCCACCAAACGTCACAACGTAACTGGGTGATTATAAAGGTGCTCTATAGGTGTCTCCAAAGGTACTTGTTCGGTTGGCGTATTTCGAGATTAGGATTTGTCACTCCGATTGTCGGAGAGGTATCTCTAGGCCCACTCGGTAATGCACATCACTATAAGCCTTGCAAGCATTGCAACTAATGAGTTAGTTGCGGATGATTTATTATGGAACGAGTAAAGAGACTTGCCGGTAACGAGATTGAACTAGGTATTGAGATACCGACGACCGAATCTCGGGCAAGTAACATACCGATGACAAAGGGAACAACGTATGTTGTTATGCGGTCTGACCGATAAAGATCTTCGTAGAATATGTAGGAGCCAATATGGGCATCCAGTTCCCGCTATTGGTTATGGACCAGAGAGGTGTCTCGGTCATGTCTACATAGTTCTCGAACCCGTAGGGTCCGCACGCTTAACGTTTGTTGACGATATAGTACTATGAGTTATGTATGTTGGTGACCGAATGTTGTTCGGAGTTTCAGATGAGATCACGGATATGACGAGGAACTCCGGAATGGTCCGGAAGTAAAGATTGATATGTGGAGGCTTTTACTCCAAGTTTCGACCCCAAGGCTCAACATATAAATAGAGGGGCAGGGCTAGCACCCAAGACAGATCAAGAAACACCAAGCCGTGTGCCGGCTACCCCATCCCCTCTAGTTTATCCTTCGTAATAGTTTACGTAGTGCTTAGGCGAAGCCCTGTGGAGATTGTTCTTCACCAACACCGTCACCATGCTGTCGTGCTGCCGGAACTCATCTACTACTTCGCCCCTCTTGCTGGATCGAGAAGGCAAGGACGTCACCGAGCCGAACGTGTGCAGAACTCGGAGGTGTCGTGCTTTCGGTACTTGGATCGGTCGAATCGTGAAGACGTACGACTACATCAACCGCGTTGTTATAACGCTTCTGCGAACGGTCTACGAGGCTACGTAGACAACACTCTCCCCTCTCGTTGCTATGCATCACCATGATCCTGCGTGTGCGTAGGAATTTTTTTGAAATTACTACGTTCCCGAATAGTGGCATCCGAGCCAGGTTTTATGCGTAGATGTCATATGCATGAGTAGAACACAAGTGAGTTGTGGGCGATATAAGTCATACTGCTTACCAGCATGTCATACTTTGGTTCGGCGGTATTGTTGGATGAAGCGGCCCGGACCGACATTACGCGTACACTTACGCGAGACTGGTTCTACCGACGTGCTTTGCACATAGGTGGCTGGCGTGTGTCAGTTTCTCCAACTTTAGTTGAACCGAGTGTGGCTACGCCCGGTCCTTGCGAAGGTTAAAACAACACCAACTTGACAAACTATCGTTGTGTTTTTGATGCGTAGGTAAGAACAGTTCTTGCTAAGCCCAGTAGCAGCCACGTAAAACTTGCAACAACAAAGTAGAGGACGTCTAACTTGTTTTTGCAGGGCATGTTGTGATGTGATATGGTCAAGACATGATGCTAAATTTTATTGTATGAGATGATCATGTTTTGTAACCGAGTTTTCGCCAACTGGCAGGAGCCATATGGTTGTCGCTTTATTGTATGCAATGCAATCGCCCTGTAATGCTTTACTTTATCACTAAGCGGTAGCGATAGTCGTAGAAGCATAAGATTGGCGATGCTACGATGGAGATCAAGGTGTCGCGCCGGTGACGATGGTGATCATGATGGTGCTTCGGAGATGGAGATCACAAGCACAAGATGATGATGGCCATATCATATCACTTATATTGATTGCATGTGATGTTTATCTTTTATGCATCTTATCTTGCTTTGATTGACGGTAGCATTATAAGATTATCTCTCACTAAATTTCAAGATAAAAGTGTTCTCCCTGAGTATGCACCGTTGCCAAAGTTCGTCGTGCCCAGACACCACATGATGATCGGGTGTGATAACCTCTACGTCCATCTACAACGGGTGCAAGCCAGCTTTGCACATGCAGAATACTCAGGTTAAACTTGACGAGCCTAGCATATGTAGATATGGCCTCGAAACACTGAGACCGAAAGGTCGAGTGTGAATCATATAGTAGATATGATCAACATAGTGATGTTCACCATTTAAAGCTACTCCATTTCACGTGATGATCGGTTATGGTTTAGTTGATTTGGATCATGTGATCACTTAGAGGATTAGAGGGATGTCTATCTAAGTGGGAGTCCTTGAGTAATATGATTATTTGAACTTAAATTTATCATGAACTTAGTCCTGGTAGTATTAGCATATCTATGTTGTAGATCAATAGCTTGCATTTAGCTCCCCTGTTTTATTTTTGATATGTTCCTAGAGAAAACTAAGTTGAAAGATATTAGTAGCAATGATGTGGATTGGATTCGTGATCTAAGGTTTATCCTCATTGCTGCACAGAAGAATTATGTCCTTGATGCACCGCTAGGTGACAAACCTATTGCAGGAGCAGATGCAAATGTTATGAACGTTTGGCTAGCTCAATATGATGACTACTTGATAGTTTAGTGCACCATGCTTAAACGGCTTAGAATCGGGACTTCAAAGACGTTTTGAACGTCATGGACCATATGAGATGTTCCAGGAGTTGATGTTAATATTTCAAGCAAATACCCGAGTTGAGAGATATGAAGTCTCCAACAAGTTCTATAGCTAAAAGATGGAGGAGAATAGCTCAAGCAGTGAGCATGTGCTCAGATTGTCCGGGTACTACAATCTCTTGAATCAAGTGGGAGTTAATCTTCCAGATAAAATAGTGATTGATAGAATTCTCTAGTCACCATCACCAAGTTAGTAAAACTTCATGATGAACTATAATATGCAAGGGATAACGGAAACGATTACAAAGCTCTTCGTGATGCTAAAATCGACGAAGGTAGAAATCAAGAAAAACATCAAGTGTTGATGCTAAACAAAACCACTAGTTTCAAGTAAAGGGACAAAGGGAAGAAAGGGGAACTTCAAGAAGAACGGCAAGCAAGTTGCTGCTCAAGTGAAAAAACCCAAGTCTAGACCTAAGCCTGAAACTGAGTGCTTCTACTGCAAATAAACTGGTCACTGGAAGCGGAACTACCCAAGTAATTGGCAGATAAGAAGGATGGCAAAGTGAACATAGGTATATTTGATATACATGTTATTGATGTGTACTTTACTAGTGTTTATAGCAACCCCTCAGTATTTGATACTAGTTCAATTGCTAAGGATAGTAACTCGAAACAGGAGTTGCAGAATAAACAGAGACTAGTTAAGGGTGAAGTGATGATGTGTATTGGAAATTGTTCCAAAATTGATATGATCATCATCGCACACTCCCTATACTTTCGAGATTAGTGTTAAACCTAAAATAGATGTTATTTAATGTTTGCTTTGAGCATGAATATGATTGGATCATGTTTATTGCAATACGGTTACTCATGTAAGTTAGAGAATAATTGTTGTTCTGTTTACATGAATAAAACCTTCTATGGTCATACACCCAATAAAAATGGTTTGTTGGATCTCGATCGTGGTGATACACATTTTCATAATATTGAAGACAAAAGATGCAAAGTTAATAATGATAGTGCAACTTATTTGTGGCACTGCCGTTTTGGTCATATTGGTGTGAAGCGCTTGAAGAAAATCCATGCTGATGGGCTTTTGGAATCACTTGATTATGAATCAGTTGATGCTTGCGAACCATGCCTCATGGGCAAGATGACTAAGACTCCGTTCTCCGGAACAATGGAACGAGCAACATATTTGTTGGAAACCATACATGCTGATGTATGTGGTCCGATGAATATTGAGGCTCGCGACAGGCATCATTATTTTCTAATCTTCACAGATGATTTGAGCACATATGAGTATATCTACTTAATGAAACATAAGTCTGAAACATTTGAAAAGTTCAAAGAATTTCAGAGTGAAGTTGAAAATCATCGTAACAAGAAAATAAAGTTTCTACGATCTGATCGTCGAGGAGAATATTTGAGTTACGAGTTTGGTCTACATTTGAAACAATGCGGAATAGTTTCACAACTCACGCCACCCGGAACACCACAGCGTAATGGTGTGTCCGAACGTCGTAATCGTACTTCACTAGATATGGTGCGATCTATGATGTCTCTTACTGATTTACCACTATCATTTTGGGGTTATGCATTAGAGACAACTACATTCACGTTAAATAGGGCACCATCTAAATCCGTTTAGACGACGCCTTATGAACTGTGGTTTGGCAAGAAACCAAAGTTGTCGTTTCTAAAAGTTTGGGGCTGTGATGCTTATGTGAAAAGGCTTCAACCTGATAAGCTCGAACCCAAATCGGAGAAATGTGTCTTCATAGGATACCCAAAGGAGACTGTTGGGTACACCTTCTATCACAGATCCGAAGGCAAGACATTCGTTGCTAAGAATGTATCCTTTCTAGAGAAGGAGTTTCTCTCAAAAGAAGTGAGTGGGAGGAAAGTAGAACTTGATGAGGTAACTATACCTGCTCCCTTATTGGAAAGTAGTTCATCACATAAACCGGTTCCTGTGACGCCTACACCAATTAGTGAGGAAGTTAATGATGATGATCATGAAACTTCCGATCAAGTTATTACTGAACCTCGTAGATCAATCAGAGTAAGATCCGCACCAGGGTGGTACAGTAATCCTATTCTGGAAGTCATGTTACTAGACCATGATGAACCTACGAACTATGAAGAAGCGATGATGAGCCCAGATTCCGCAAAATGGCTTGAAGCCATGAAATCTGAGATGGGATCCATGTATGAGAACAAAGTGTGGACTTTGGTTGACTTGCTCGATGATTGACAAGCCATTGAGAATAAATGGATCTTCAAGAGGAAGATGGACTCTGATAATAGTGTTACTATCTACAAAGCTAGAATTGTCGCAAAAGGTTTTCGACAAGTTCAAGGTGTTGACTACGATGAGAGTTTCTCACTCGTATCTATGCTTAAGTCTGTCCGAATCATGTTAGCAATTGCCACATTTTATGAAATCTGGCAAATGGATAAAGAAAACTACATTCCTTAATGGATTTATTAAAGAAGAGTTGTATATGATGCAACAAGAAAGTTTTTTCAATTCTAAAGGTGCTAACAAAATATGCAAGCTCCAGCGATCCATCGATGGACTGGTGCAAGCATCTCAGAGTTGGAATATACGCTTTGATAAGTTGATCAAAGCATATAGTTTTATACAAACTTGTGGTGAAGCCTGTATTTACAAGAAAGTGAGTGGGAGCACTACAACATTTCTGATAAGTATATGTGAATGACATATTGTTGATCGGAGATAATATAGAATTATTCCGCTAAGCACAAAGGAGTGTTTGAAAGGAGTTTTTCAAAGAAAGACCTCGGTGAAGCTGCTTACATATTGAGCATCAAGATCTGTAGAGATAGATCAAGACGCTTGATAAGTTTTTTCAATGAGTACATGCCTTGACAAGATTTTGAAGTAGTTCAAAATGGAACAGTCAAAGAAAGAGTTCTTGCCTGTGTTACAAGGTGTGAAATTGAGTAAGACTCAAAGCCAGACCACAGCAGAAGATAGAAAAAGAATGAAAGTCATTCCCTATGCCTCAGCCATAGGTTCTATAAAGTATGCCATACTGTGTACCGGATTTATTGTACACCCTACACTGTTTTTTTGGCAAGGGAGTACAATAGTGATCTAGGAGTAGATCACTGGACAGCGGTCAAAATTATCCTTAGTGGAAAAAGGATATGTGATACGTCTCCGTAGTATCTACTTTTCCAAACACTTTTGCCCTTGTTTTGGACTCTAACTTGCATGATTTGAATGGAACTAACCCGGACGGACGCTGTTTTCAGCAGAATTACCATGGTGTTATTTATGTGCAGAAACAAACGTTCTCGGAATGACCTGAAACTTCACGGAGTAACTTTTTGGAAAATATAAAAAATACATGCAAAAGATGAAGGCCAGGGGGGCACCACATGTCCATGAGAGTGGGGGCGCGCCCCCTACCTCGTGGGCCCCCTGGTGCCTCTCTGACTCCAACTCCAACTCTATATATTGTGTTTCAGGGAGAAAAAAATTAGAGAGAAGAATTCATCGTGTTTTACGATACGGAGCCGCCGCCAAGCCCTAAAACCTCTCGGGAGAGCTGATCTGGAGTCCGTTCGGGGCTCCGGAGAGGGGAATCCGTCACCATCGTCATCATCAACCATCCTCCATCACCAATTTCATGATGCTCACCGCCGTGCGTGAGTAATTCCATCGTAGGCTTGCTGCACGGTGATGGGTTGGATGAGATCTATCATGTAATCGAGTTAGTTTTGTTAGGGTTTGATCCCTAATATCCACTATGTTCAGAGATTGATGTTGCTATGACTTTGCTATGCTTAATGCTTGTCACTAGGGCCCGAGTGCCATGATTTCAGATCTGAACCTATTATGTTGTCATCAATATATGAGTGTTCTTGATCCTATCTTGCAAGTCTATAGTCACCTATTATGTGTTATGATCCATTAACCCCGAAGTGACAATAATCAGGATACTTACCGGTGATGACCGTAGTTTGAGGAGTTCATGTATTCACTATGTGTTAATGCTTTGTTCCGGTTCTCTATTAAAAGGAGGCCTTAATATCCCTTAGTTTCCGTAAGGACCCCGCTGCCACGGGAGGGTAGGACAAAAGATGTCATGCAAGTTCTTTTCCATAAGCACGTATGACTATGTTCGGAATACATGCCTACATTATATCAATGAACTGGAGCTAGTTCTGTGTCACCCTAGGTTATGACTGTTACATGATGAACCGCATCCGGCATCACTGATCCATTGCCTATGAGCTTTCCATATATTGTTCTTCGCTTATTTACTTTCCTGTTGTTATTGCTATCATCACTACAAAATACCAAAAACATTAGTTTTACTATTGTTACCTTTTGTTACCGTTACCACTACTATCATATTACTTTGCTACTAAATACTTTGCTGCAGATACTAAGTTTCCAGGTGTGGTTGAATTGACAACTCAGCTGCTAATACTTGAGAGTATTCTTTGGCTACCCTTGTGTCGAATCAATAAATTCGGTTTGAATACTTTACCCTTGAAAACTGTTGTGATCCCCTATACTTGTGGGTTATCAAGACTATTTTCTGGCGCCGTTGCCGGGGAGCATAGCTCTATTCTTTGAGTCACTTGGGATTTAGATCTGCTTATCATTATGAAGAACTTGAAAGATCCAAGAACCAAGATTTATCCCTCAACTACGAGGGGAGGTAAGGAACTGCCATCTAGCTCTGCACTTGATTCACCTTCTGTTTTGAGTAAGCTTGCGACACCTAAAACTGCTTCTGCTATTCGTTCTGATATGTCGCATGTTATTGATGATGCTACTTCTGCTATGCATGATACTTATGATGAAACTACTTCTATGCTTGATACTACTGTGCCACTTGGTGAATTTCTTGATGAACAACTTGCTAGAGCTAGAGAGATTGAAAATATTGAATCTGGTAATACTGATGAAAGTGATTGAGGGAGTCCTGGATTAGGGGGTCTCCGGACAGCCGGACTATATCATTTTGCCGGACTGTTGGACTATGAAGATACAAGATTGAAGACTTCGTCCCGTGTCCGGATAGGACTCTGCTTGGCATGGAAGGCAAGCTAGGCAGTACGGATATGGATATCTCCTCCTTTGTAACCGACCTTGTGTAACCCTAGCCCCCTCCGGTGTCTATATAAACCAGAGGGTTTTTAGTCCGTAGGACAACATACAATCATACCATAGGCTAGCTTCTAGGGTTTAGCCTCTCCGATCTCGTGGTAGATCAACTCTTGTAATACTCATATCATCAAGAATAAATCAAGCAGGACATAGGGTTTTACCTCCATCAAGAGGGCCCGAACCTGGGTAAAACATCGTGTCCCCTGCCTCCTGTTACCATCCGCCTTAGATGCATAGTTCGGGACCCCCTACCCGAGATCCGCCGGTTTTGACACCGACATTGGTGCTTTCATTGAGAGTTCCTCTGTGTCGTCGCCGTTAGGCTTGATGGCTCCTACGATCATCGATAGCGATGCAGTCTAGGGGGAGACTTTTCTTCCCGGACAGATCTTTGTGTTCGGCGGCTTCGCACTATGGGCCAACTCGCTTGGCCATCTGGAGCAGATCGAAAGTTACGCCCCTGGCCACCAGGTCAGGTTTGGAAGCTTAAACTACACGGCCGATATCCGCGGAGACTTGATCTTCGGCGGATTCGAGCCCCTGCCTTGTACGCCACGCGGTCATGATGAGTACGATTTAGCTCGGACAGTGTTCAAGAAATCGCACCGACAGCCGCTCCGACCCTCAATTCGGAGCCAGTTGCGCCATCCATGGATGGGTGGATAGACCCTGCCACGGAGGTCGTATCCTCTGCGGCGATCGAGCCAAATATCGACCTTACCACTCACGAGAGCCGTGTTGCCAAACTGCCGGATCCTTCTCCGGCCATGGACTCCGAACTGCCTGCGCCTGTTCCTGTCAAATCCGATAGGGCGCCGATCATGGAGTTTACCTCCACGGATATTTTTCAGCACTCGCCCTTTGGCGACACACCGAACTCATTAAGGTCTCTCTCCTTGTCAGGAGAGTCCTGGCCGAACTACGCCCGGCAGGATTGGGATGCGGATGACGAAGAAATTCGCTGCCCACCCACCACCCACTTAGTAGCCACTGTCGATGACTTAACCGACATGCTCAACTTCGACTCCGAAGACATCGACGGTATGGACGACGATGCGGGAGGCGAAGAGGAACCACTGCACAAAGGGCACTGGACAGCCACCTCATCATATGACGTATACATGGTGGACACACCCAAAGAAAACAACGACGAGGAACGGAAGGACGCAGCGAAGGGTTGTTCCCTTGAGAAGCAGTCAAAGCGGCGGCGTAAACGCCGCTCCAAATCCCGCCTCGGCAGAAATAACGATCATATAGGCCCAGTGATAGAGCAGGCTGAACCATCGCCCGACCAGGGCAACACGGGGAATCAAACCGAACAACCCGACTCCGTCGAAGATAACAGTCCGGACGACACCACACCGGACAGGCGCCAGGAGCAACATAATGCCCACCAAAGGCTTGTTGCCACGGCAAGGAGTCTGAAAAAGCAGAAGCAAAGGCTCAAGGCTGCACAAGACACACTCAAAATCAAATGGAGTGAAGTACTCAACACTGCAGCGAAGTACGACAGTAATCGCCACACCAAGAGCTATCCGAAGCGAAAGTTGCTACCTAAATTTGATGAGGAGGCCTTAGATCCTCCACAATTAAAAAATAAAACGGCCATCCGGTCTGATAGACGACCTCATAGCCAACATAAAGCAGCAAATGACGCCGCACATAAACCAGTGTCGTGGTTCTAACTCTGACAGTGATGTAGGGGGGTGAGTATGGAGAGGCGAGATCCTAGCTATTGGGAAGTTGTTACATGCGAGGTTTACGAGTTCAGGCCCTTCTCGGAGGAAGTAATAGCCCTACGTCTCGGAGCCCGGAGGCGGTCGACTGGATTATGCGTGTATAGATTACAGGGGTGCGAACCCTTCCTACTGAGGAGGGGGTGGCTTATATAGAGTTCTCCGGCCCCCTCCTGCCCTCAGTAATGCAGGGTTTAAAGTACATTTAAGATGGGGCGTTACTGGTAACGCCTCTAATAAAGTGCTGTAATGACCATGAAGACTACTTAACAGCTGACCGTTTGCCTACGGAGTGACTGTAGGTCTCCTGGCAATCGAGTGAATAGCTTCATGGTCGAGTGGTAGCTTCTTGGTCGAGTGTCTTGAACCCGTCGAGTGGAGTACCTTCAAGTCGATTGATGGGTGATTTCTTCTAGGGATGTCCTTGGGTAGGACTCTTTGGGACGGGTCCGTGCTCCTACCCCAGGTACACACCTTCATCATTAGCCCCCGAATGGATCGAGGTTAGAGTGGGGGAAGAGTTGGGGATCCTTTCCGACCGGTTCTTCGGGGCTGTAAGAGTGCCTCACTCAGGGTCAGTTGTCGCGGACGACGTCACCAACCTCTTTCAGTCGCCTTGATCCATTCCAAGCCCTTCGTCGAGTGAATATCCTTGCTTGCGACATGCCGAGTGTTGGTACGAGCGGGATACTCTGTTTTTGGCAAGCGGTTCTGCGGCCCGCGGATCTCATGGGATTTGGATTTTGGGAAGCGCGCGGGACGGGAGCAGCCGCAGTAATCGGAAGTGATAAAGCGGAAACTCCTCGATCCTCGCGTCGCCTTTTTCGCCACGTACTGCGCGCGCGTCCGTTGCGGGATTTGACTGGGCTGCCTGGGCCTACCGGTCAGCCACTCGGGAGCGGCCCCTTATGAGTTGCCGGCTCGGGGTTTCCAAGCCGCGCGCTTCTCTTCTGCTTCCTTCTTTCTTTCTTCCTCTCTCCCTTCGCCAGCCCTCCTGCGACCCTCGGCCGTACCCTAGCATCATTAGCCCGTGCGAGACCTCACCGGCGACGATGGTGAAGGGCAAGACCACTGCTTTGGAGCGCGCGAAGAAGGCGGCGGCGGCGGGGAAAGGAAAGAAGTCTTCGCGAGGTGGATCTTCCTCCCGGACCACCCTGCCCAAGGGTTGGATTCAGGGCGATTGGATGCCATCGGTGCTCCGGCAGGAAGATCTCGATGACATGGTCGAGGGAGGAGCCATTCCCCACGAGGCTGCGCGTCTCCCGGGGAGGGAGATCGAGCCGCAACCCCGCGACGGTGAGTGCGTGCTCCTCGCCACCCACATCGACCGAGGGTTTTCTCTGCCTCCCCATCCATTCTTCCGGAGCTTCTTGAATTTCTTCGGAGCGCAGCTCCATCATTTTACCCCCAATTCCATAGTCTACCTTGCCGCGTTCATTTCCATGTGCGAGGCCTTCCTGGGTTGCCGTCCGCATTGGGGGCTTTTCAAGCATATCTTTACTTGCCGCTCTCAGTCGGTGAAGAAGGCCAAGTCGAGTAACGAGAAGACGCAAGTCATCCAGTTGTGCGGGGGTCTGGCGATCCAGACGAGGGGGAAGAGCTGTTTCCCCTCTATCACCTTCCCGGAGTCGGTCCGCGGCTGGCAGTCGACCTGGTTCTACTGCCAGGACCAGGCGACCCCCGGACAGTCGACCGGTCTTCCTCCTTTTTCACTCGACCGAGCCGAGAAGCCTATCTCTCTAAAAGTCACGCTGGAGGAAAGTGCCCAAGTCAAGGTATTGGCGGGTCGAGTGGTTGAACTTGTCCGTGAGGGGGTGACTGGGATGGACTTGTTAGAGGTCTTTCTCCAGAGGCGCATCCAACCGCTCCAGGCGCGAGACCATCCGATGTGGCTGTATTCTGGCCTTGACGACACCACTCGGATCCAACCGGAGGAGGTCACCGATGAGATGCTGGAGGGGTGGCTGTCAAGCATCACGGGGAACAAAGACAACCCCTGAGGAGCCAGAAGGGTGATTCCACTCGACAACTCATATGAAGTGGATCAGGTATGTCTTTGTGTCGGATATCTGGCCTTCTTTATTAGTCTTCTTTGTGTAAGTCGACTGACTTTCGTCCTGTCCGTTGTCCTCCAGGCTACCACTGAGATGTACTCGACGCCCAATGGGGCACAAGGGCCGACCGAGGAAGGTGAGGGGAGCGGAGGCGAGAGCGGGGACGACCAGGTCGAGTGGGAGTCCGACGGTGAGGGAGAGGAGGGCGACGACATCTTCTCCAGTGAAGAGGAGGAGGAGGCTGAACCCTCCCGCCCGGAGGGACGGTCCAAGCTCGCCCACGATCCAGCGCAGGAACGTGGCAAGGCGGCCGCTCCTGTTGGGCAGTCGTCGAAACGCCCTCGGACTTCTTCTCCTCCGCCGACCGGGAAGGCTCCCAAGCACCCACGAACGGCGCCATCTAAGCCGCCCAAGGCCTTGCCCAAGATGAAGATAGCTGTTCCCACCATTTCGGGGTAACAACAACACTTGCTTTCCTTTGTCGACTGTGGATGGATCCTTGGTCGATTCATTGGGCCAACTGACCAACTTTCGAGATTTGCAGTGGTGCAACTTCTGAGGTCTCCGCCAGGAACGACGACCAAGAGATGGAGGATGCTGCCACCTCCAACCCTGGTACGATCACTGCCGTACTGCTCACGAGTCGACTGAAGCATTGGTCGATTGAATGTTTTCCTTGCAGCTCCTCCTCATGTTATCGACCTTCCGGATGACGACGACAACGCACCACTGAGGGTGAAGAGGAAGAAGAAGGTGTTGGCTGGCAAGACTCCGCAATCCACTCCCGCGCCTGAGGCTGCAGTTCGGGATGATGGCGAACCCACTCGGGCTTCCGTGACTTTCGCTGTTCCTTTGACGAGTGTGCAGCCTTCAGCGTCGACTGCAGATCCGTCTTCGCTTTTTGCTGCGTACCCCGTCCTCGAGGACCAAGCGGCTGCTGCGAAGGAGGCTGTACGCCAGGCTGGAGTCATGATGGAACAGGTAAAAGTGGCTCGGGAGGCTTGCCAGGCGGCTTACGACGCAAGCTCGGCTCTTCAGAGCAATGTCCAGGTCAGTCGACTTCAACACTTGGTCTGTTTTGGTATGTTCTTTTAAGAATCTCTTTTCCGAAGATCTTTAAGTTTGTACACCCACTGGGTTTTTTTTGGACGAGTGGGGGCACGCTAAGTGCACCCACTGGGTGTAGTCCCCGAGACTACGGTCGGCTGTTGGCAGTCGGCTGTAGTCTTTAAATTAAGTCGTAGTTGAGTTTCTTCGCTCTATCTGATCGGGCCATGTCGAATGGAACGGTATCCCGTCGACTGCGGGCAGTCGACGTCTTTCTCTCTCTTCTTTTTTTTACTGGGTGTAGGTTTATTGTCTCTTAGCTGCTCGGAAGCAACTTGTCTTTGACTCGACTTGAGGGGTCGGTCGGGTGGTCTTTGACTCGACTTCGGGGGTCGGTCGGGTGGGATAGGAACCGGTGGGGGCACGCTAAGTGCACCCACTGGGTGTAGTCCCCGAGACTATGGTGGACTGCTGGCAGTCGACCGTAGTCTTAGTATTTATTGTCTTTGTTGCTCTTCTTTTTTTTTACTGAGATTGCAACTCCTCCCCTTCGACTTCAGAAGTCTTGTGATCTTGGAACCCGCTTGGCTGACCTGGAGAAGCAGCAAATTCAAATGAACCTCGATCTGGAGCTGGCCAGGACGGAGCTGCAGAAGGTCAGAGACGGCGCCACAGGTAAGACGCCTTTGTCGACTGGTTAGTTTTCAGGCTTGAGCATCTCTTCGCTTTCTCCGACTCAATCATCATTTTTGCAGAAAAACTGAAAGAAGCTCTGGCGAAGAAGGATCAGGACTTGGCTGCTGCCCGTAAGGAGGCTGATGACAAGACCGCTCTGGCCGCGCAGAAGCTGGCTTCCGTCGACCAATTAGAAGGGGAGAACACCAAGTTGAAGACCGCTCTGAAGGAAGCCAACAGGGAGTGTTCGCGTTGGAAGAAGGAGCACCTCACCCTGAGCGAGAAGATGGAAAGCATCGCTCGCAGGAGAGACGACCTGGAGAGCTACTTGAGGAGCTTTGCCAAGAAGCTGTACATCAAGCTCGAAGGTGCACAATCAGTTCCGACTGGTTCTTTTTGTGTCGACTCAGTTTTATGAAATTCGACTTATCCTTGGGTCGTGCATGCAGAACTTTGCCAGAACTTCAAAGAGGAGACCGGCGGATCGAAACAGGTTTGGATCCAATCAACTCTCCGGTGCAAGACGAAGCTGCCATGAACCTGCTCCGACTGGAATCCCGCGTTGACGGCGTCGTGGATTACTTGGCTCGACTGAAGGTCGCCATGACGCGGATCGACCCGACGCTTTGGCCAGAGTCCATGCTCCAGAATGATCTCGAGTCTCTGATGACTCGACTCAACGGAATCCCTGACCGAGTGCAAGAGTGGAAGAAGTCTTCAGCTCGGTGTGGTGCCGACGTGGCTCTGTCTCTGGACCGCGTCCATTGCAAGGAGGTGCGGGAGGAGAAGCTGGCCGCCATCCAAGTTGCCAACACAAGGAAGCACAACTTCCAGGACTTCATGGAGACATTTATTGCTGCTGCTACCCGCATCGCAGATGGGATCGACTTGGATGAGTTTGTCGCCCCTGCCAGTCCTCCTCCTCCTGAGGAATGAAAAAACTTGCCTCGGGATGCCGAGTGTATTTTGTAATCCGTTAAACTCTGCCTTAAATTTGCCTCGGAATGCCGAGTGGAAGTGTAACAGTTAAAATCTGCCGAGCTATGGGCTCAAGTACTTCGATCTGAGGTCTCTCGGATATTTTAGGCTTTATTTGAACTTGATTTGTCGTTGAATCTCTTTGTGGATGACCCGTCGAGTGGGATTTGATATTCACTCGAAATAACTTTGTGTCTGTGGTGCAGCTCCGAAGGAGAAGGTGGCGGTCGACCTGCCTCTCGTCGTCCTTGGGAAATGAGAAGCGTTCCATACTTAGGCGAGTGTGGGACTGCAGCTAAGCCTCCGAGTGGGAGGATTGCTCTCCACTCGGTAGGATTTTTCAAACTTAGGCGAGTGCTGACTGCAGCTAAGTCTCTTCGTAAGAGAACTTAGGCGAGTGCTGGACTGAAACTAAGCCCCCGAGTGGGAGGTTTGCTCTTCACTCGGTAGGATTTTTCAAACTTAGGCGAGTGCTGACTGTAGCTAAGTCTCTTCGTAAGAGAACTTAGGCGAGTGCTGGACTGCAGCTAAGCCCCCGAGTGGGAGGTTTGCTCTCCACTCGGTAGGATTTTTCAAACTTAGGCGAGTGCTGACCACAGCTAAGTCTCTTCGTAGGAGAACTTAGGCGAGTGCTGGACTGCAGCTAAGCCCCCGAGTGGGAGGTTTTCTCTCCACTCGGTAGGATTTTTCAAACTTAGGCGAGTGTTGACCGCAGCTAAGTCTCTTCGAAGGAGAACTTAGGCGAGCGCTGGACTGCAGCTAAGCCCCCGAGTGGGAGGTTTGCTCTCCACTCGGTAGGATTTTTCAAACTTAGGCGAGTGCTGACCGCAGCTAAGTCTCTTCGTAGGAGAACTTAGGCGAGCGCTGGACTGCAGCTAAGCCCCTGAGTAGGAGGTTTGCTCTCCACTCGGTAGGATTTTTCAAACTTAGGCGAGTGCTAACTGCAGCTAAGTCTCTGCGTAGGAGAACTTAGGCGAGTGCTGGACTGCAGCTAAGCCCCTGAGTGGGAGGTTTGCTCTCCACTCGGTAGGATTTTTCAAACTTAGGCGAGTGCTGACCGCAGCTAAGTCTCTTCATAGGAGAACTTAGGCGAGTGCTGGACTACAGCTAAGCCCCCGAGTGGGAGGTTTGCTCTCCACTCGACCAAGAAGCTACCACTCGACCATGAAGCTATTCACTCGACTGCCAGGAGACCTACAGTCACTCCGTAGGCAAACGGACAGCTGTTAAGTAGTCTTCATGGTCATTACAACACTTTATTAGAGGCGTTACCAGTAACGCCCCATCTTAAATGTACTTTAAACCCTGCATTACTGAGGGCAGGAGGGGGCCGGAGAACTCTATATAAGCCACCCCCCTCCTCAGTAGGAAGGGTTCACACCCCTGTAATCTACACACGCATAATCCAGTCGACCGCCTCCGGGCTCCGAGACGTAGGGCTATTACTTCCTCCGAGAAGGGCATGAACTCGTAAACCTCGCGTGTAACAACTTCCCAATAGCTAGGATCTCGCCTCTCCATACTCACCCCCTACATCACTGTCAGAGTTAGAACCACGACAACCAGTACGCGATCCGCGTAAGGGCTCGCATCAAAAGGAAGACGCAACCAGATCCATCTATGGACTACGCAAGCGTGCTCCAACATACAATGCAACACAACAAACATCCGAACACCACGGTACACCCAAATATAGGGGTGCCGCACACCCCCTATGTTTCACCGACGAGGTGCTGGACCATGAATTTCCAGAGGGGTATTCAAACCCGTAAGCATAGATGCGTACGACGGAACAATAGACCCGGGGGTCTGGATTGAGGACTACATCCTCCATATCCATATGGCTCGAGGAGATGATCTCCACGCCATCAAGTACTTACCCCTCAAGCTCAAAGGGCCAGCTCGGCATTGGCTTAAAAGCCTTCCCGAAAACTCCATCGGAAGCTGGGAAGAGCTCGAAGATGCCTTTCAGGCAAATTTTCAAGGGACATACGTCCGACCACCGGATGCAGACGATTTAAGTCATATAACTCAACAGCCCGGAGAGTCAGCCCGAAAACTTTGGAACAGGTTCCTCACTAAAAACAACCAAATAGTCGACTGTCCGGACGCCAAAGCCTTAGCAGCTTTCAAGCATAGCGTTCGAGACGAATGACTTGCCAGACACCTCGGTCAAGAAAAGCCGAGAACAATGGCAGCATTAACAAGCCTCATGACCCGTTTTTGCGCGGGCGAGGACAGCTGGTTAGCCCGATGCAGCACCAGCGACCCAAGTACATCCGAAGTCAGGGATGGAAACGGGAAATCACGACGCAGCAAGAATAAGCGCCGGAATAAAGAAGACAACCCGAAGAGCACGGCGGTAAATGCCGGATTTAGAAGCTCTCGGCAAGGTCAGCAGAAGCCGCCCTCCAAAGGCAGCAGAGACGAACTGTCCAGCCTAAACAAAATTCTGGACCAAATATGTCAGATCCATAGCACCCCTGATAAACCTGCAAATCATACCCACAGAGAATGTTGGGTCTTCAAATAGTCCGGCAAGCTCAATGCCGAACACAAGGGGCAGGATACACCAAGTGAAGACGAGGACGAGCCCCGCAAGAAAAGCACAGGGGAACAGAAGAAGTTCCCACCAGAAGTCAAAACAGTCAACGTGTTACACGTAATAAAAGGGAGAAACAAAGCGGCACCTTTAGAGAAACATGCCCCAGGGCCTATCACCGCGGAGCTCCGCCACTGGTCGTCCCAACCGATCACCTTCGACCATCGGGATTACTCGGCAAGTATCCGGCATGCAGGATGGGCTGCCTTGGTTTTAGATCCAATAATTGACGGATACCACTTCACACGAGTCCTGATGGACGGCGGCAGCAGTTTAAATCTGATATATCAGGACACAGTCCGCAAAATGGGGATAGACCCAACAAAAATTTGCCGCAGCAATGCCACCTTTAAAGGAATAACGCCAGGCCCGGAGGCTCATTGCAGGGGCTCCCTGCCACTAGAGGTTATATTCGGCTTCCCCGATAACTTCCGCAGCGAAAATTTAACTTTCCACGTCGCTCCATTCCAAAGTGGCTATCAAGCACTACTCGGACGCGAAGCTTTCACTCGCTTTAATGCAATACCGCATTACACTTTCCTCAAGCTCAATATGCCCGGTCCACACAGCATCATTACAGTAAATGGAAATATTGAGCGCTCCTTGCGTGCCGAAGACGATGCGGCCGCCTTGGCTGCCGCACACTAAACGGCCTCACCAACTCAAGCATTTGACAGGTCGTTAAGATCACGGACGCGGTTAGACGAGTCTGGCGCAGCTATACGTAATTAATACAGGTTTGATGGCTATATCCCTATTACATATAAGGGGCTCAACGCGCGTGCAAAAGTGGCAATAAGGCTCACCTTTACTCATTTTGAACTATATATTGTTTATTTAGTACACTTAACCTTTGCATGACAACTTTTCAATTAAGTTCCTCTCTTTTTCAGATGACCATCGTGCTACACTCGTCCAGGATATGGCACAACGGAGACACAGGCGCAAACGTGCAGCAGGGACCCGTTCTGAGGATTCTTTGTAGATTAAGACTCAGCGTAAACCTTTTTTACTGTCTCTTGTTGATTTACATCCCTCGGATTCTCAGTATAATCGAGAAGGATGCTGACGTCTTGGCATGTGGCCACGCCAGAATAATGCACGTACCTGGACACCAGGGGCTTCTTACAAAGGGTACTGTTTAGACCCGGTTTACACCATAAAGACCAAATACCTTAGGGAGTGTTCGGCGTCGCGAGTTTGGCCTTATATGCATCAGCTCTGAATCATGTCTTTGGTCAAATGTTGGGTTTGCCCAGCTCCTGTGTTTTGCGGCCTTATGTTCCGCTCTATCGGCTAAGGCGGTACCAGGAGAACTACTGCGATTGTGCCCTGGTTCATCCGGACGAGCACGTCAATAGAAAAAGCCAAAAACTGACTGTCATGATATAGTGTGAGACTGGTCAACCACTCGATGACCTATTGGAATCTTCGGGATTCCTCCACATTAACGCACCCCAAATCCGAATGAGTGCGGAACCACCAGGGGCTATGTAGTAGCCCCACTGTCAAACTCCTCTGGCCAAGTGAAAGAGTTGAAGTATTATAGTCCGGTTGCCTAGTTCGCTGCGCTATCACCTCCTTAATAGGACCAAGACGTTGGATTAAGTGTGAATACACGTCTTCTGCGGACACCCCCGCATTATATGCGTGGGGGCTGAAGCCGACGACTGCAATCTTTCAGTTTATATACATGTATACATAAACGGCCGCACAGGAGGTATCTCAATACTTTCGGGCAAAAGTATAAATATAGCCTTGATAAATTCAATAAAACGTTGTTTTTACAATGGGAATACATGTCACTCAAACATAACATTCTTCGAGCACTGGGCCTCTATCGAACGAGCGCCCTTAAGAACTTCTTCAAAATAGTGCTCGGCAGCCACTCGGCCTATGGCTGAACCCTGCGCCGCGATAGTGGTGGCATCCATCTCCGCCCAGTATGTTTTGACATGGGCAAGGGCCATCCGCGAGCCTGCTATACATGCCGACCTCTTCATCGCATTAATGCGTGGCACCGCACCAAGGAACTACTGCACCAAGCTAAAATAGCTGTTCGGCTTTGGCCTTTCCGGCCACGGATGATCCACGACAGACCTCATGGTGAGTCCGGACAATCTATTGAGTTCGGCCCATTCGGCCAGCTGATCAGTCAATGGAAGCGAACGCTCTGGAATGTTAAATTGCGACTAGAACAGCTTGTCCACTTCACGATCTGTTTGATCTCGAAAGTATTCGGCCGCATCGACAGCACTCGCCACTAAGTCCGGATATGCGTCGGCCGAACTCCACAGCCGATCCAGAGGGGCATACCGCGGATCGCCGAACTTCCTCCGCAGCATAAAGGGTTTCCCAGCCACAATGTCCCCAGCTTCACGCAGTTCCTCCTTCTTCGCTCTCATTGCAGAGCGGGTGTCTTTGGTCGCCATTGTAGCCTTTTCGAGGTCCGTAGCCTTCGCCCAGTTTTCTTCTTCAAGAAACTGGCAGCGGTCGACAGTGCCTTTATCTTCACAGCCATTTTGGCCATTTTCTCTTTGCTCTCGCTATGTGCGACCTTCTCGGCTCTCAACTCTTCAGCCGCCTTCAAAGCGGCCGCATTACTACTCCTTGCTTGCTCCTTGGCTCAGGCAAGCTCCGCCCGCAGGGCCTCCACGGTGGCAGCTCCATCTGCAGCCACAATATACTAAAGATACTGGTATCACGCTGCTCTTACTATCTGACATTCATTATAAACATCACCTACCCTGTGCCTCGTCAAGCCGCTTGTTAACAAGCTCTATGTCGGCATCCGCCGCATCCAGTCGCCGCTTCAGTTCGGCAACCCCATCAGTCCGGCTAGCCACCAAAGATTCGGACACCTGCACATAAAGGCGGTCTGGTTATTACCGAGGACTATGATCCTCTGTTCGCCGCCGTTCTCGATGACAACCAGAGTCTCAGGGGCTACTATCTACACAGGGCACACCTGAAAATGTGCGGTACCATCACAAATACATATTATTTCACGTACCTCAAAGCCCGTCAGTAGACTCATAAAGGCTTCATGCAACCCGTTTTCGGCGGATGAAATCCTTTCAATCACCATACACATTAATGTACGGTGCTCTTTTGAGATAGTCGCTCGCTCTAACAGACCCTTCAGTACGTCCGACCGCATAACAGATGGTGTTGGACTCTTTTGATTGTTCTCTTCAAGAGCCGGATACTGAGGGCTTCGGGTGACCATGGGATTACCTTCTGGCCTTGCCGGATCCGGAGAAACTCTCCGTGATGACACTTCATGGTCGCCCGCTTCTTGAGCTGGGGAGTCCGGGGGAGGCGTTTCACTCTCCATCATCTCCAGAAGAAGATCCCCCGAAGACGAGCTCTGCTGAGAAGGGCCCAGATCTGAACTGCAAGATAAAATGCTTCGTGTATCTCCCTCAGAAGTAAGGTAGTGTATCTTTGCTATTAAGTACTTTTTGATTACTTACAGCTCGTTAGAGGGCTGATCCCCGCATGGACTTTGTGTGGTAGGAGCACCCTCCGAGGCAGGACCCTCTGGTGGAGTTTTCTTCTCCCGTTTGGAAACCTTGGTTTCCGAATCATCAGAGGTAGTCCTCTTCCTCCCTTGGCTATCCTCCCTCATGGAGGCGCTCGTTCCCTCAGATGGAATAGGTAGCGGTGGAGGCCCGCTTTCGCCCTCTTTGTTCCCCCCTTCATCTTCCTTTGAGGGCACCGGGCAAGGTGCTGGCTCGAGCATCTTTTCCAGCACCGGATTGTCCAAGCCTTCGGGAAGGGGGGACGAACACCGGATCATCTTCGCCTTTGTTATCTAGTCCTGGTCAAAGAGCGATTCTTCAGAATGATGTCGTGATAAATGAAAGGCAGTGTGTTCAACTAGAGGATTACTTACTTGGGCCGCGGTGCGGTTGCTGCGCAGGCCCACGTCCTCAGAGGTGTCCGGACACTCTATTTGGGGTCCGAAGAACGACTTGTACATCTCCTCGTGTGTCAGGCCGAGGAAATTCTGAATAGCGCGTGGTCCTTCCGGGTTGAATTCCCACAAGCGGAGGGGCTGACATTTGCAAGGCTGGACTTGACGAACCAGCATGACTTGCACTACCATAACCAAACTAAAATCTCCCTCGAAGAGATCTCGGATGCGGCTCTGCAGTATGGGCACATCCTTGGCTGGACCCTAGCTCAGCCCCCCTACTGATCCATGACATCAGTTGTGGTGGAGGGCCCGAGCGAAAGGCGGGGGAAGCTACCCACTTGGCACTTCCGGGAGCAGTGATGTCGAACCACTCCCGTTGCCATAATCCGGACACCTCTGAAAAGGAACCCTTTGGCCACGGAGCTCCAGCAATCTTGCTTATTAATGCACCTCCGCACGCTGCATACTGCCCCTCGACCGTCTTCGGCTTCACATCAAAGGTATTGAGCCACGGGACGAAGTGAGGGGTAATGCGGAGGAAGGCCTCACATACGACAATAAATGCCGAGATGTGGAGAAAGGAATCTGGGGCTAGATCGTGGAAATCAAGCCCGTAATAGAACATCAAACCCCTAATGAAGGGATCCAGAGTGAGGCCTAGTCCTCGAAGGAAGTGGTAGATGAACACGACGTCTTCATTGGGTTCAGGAGTAGGGACGACCTGCCCTCGGGCAGGCAGCCGATGCGAAACTTTGGCGGTCAGGTATCTTGCCTCCCTCAACTTCTTGATATCCTCTTCTGTGACGGAGGGGGGCATCCACCGGCCCTGGCGGCTGGATCCGGACATGATTGAAGCACTACAAGAAATATGTCAACTTATGACCTTCTGTCAGTGACCCTTGAAGAATTGGTCATAAATTTATGACCATTTTAGACCAATTGGTCAAAAGCTGTTCAGGGGGCTCCAAACCCTAAACCATTGCGACCATTTTGGTCAAAAAGGTTTCCTTACACGAAATGGTCACAAAGCAAACAGTGCTAGTCCGCTGCCTTATTTCTAGTTGTTAATGACCAATATAGATGGTCATAGCCTTGTAGATTGTGGTGGGTAGTGATGACTAGGCGCCATCTCATCAGTTTTGCCTATGTGTCATGTCCATGTGGCAGTTTTTGCCCTAGGTTGTGAAGCAACCTATATTTCTATCATTCCCAAAATTCCCAAAAAAATCTCATAAATTCTTTGGGGCATATCTTCATCAAATATGTAAAAATCCTTCCTTGCCTAGTTCAAAACTAATTCAACAATATTCATTTTCCTATTCTGTTCACAACAACACTTGATTGCCCTCGGAATTTTTGGGCACTCTTTCCTATACAAATCATTACCGCATGACAAAATTCAACTCCATTTACCTAGCAAATATTCCTCGGCAAATTTCCAAAGTTTTTGTCCACCTAGAAGCATTGCGAAGGAAGTACCATTTTTATATCTCTAAATGACATGAAATTTATACAGTTCCTTCATATGCCCAAACTGTCGCCCTCCTCCAAATTTCAGCTCAGTCAAATCATCTATGTGAGCCCAGGTTCAATTTATATTTTATGGCCAAATTGGCACGTTGCAAAGCAAGTGTTATATAGACCCCTCCTATTACCCTCAGACTTTTCGGGCACTCTTCCATACCCAAATCATTGCCACATGATAATATTCAGCTCAATTTTCCTAGTAAATCTTTCTCGGGAAATTTCCAAAGTTTCTACCTCGAGAGAAGCTTTGTGAAGTAAGTACTAGCTAGGCTTACCCAAATGATCTGAAAATTTACCAGCGCATGACCGTACCTAAGTAACTTACCTACACCAATTTTGAGCTCATTTCATTCATCCAATCTCTCTCACTAGTTTTCCCAAGATTTTGTCCATAGAAGAGCATTGTGAAGGAAGTACTACTTTGGCATGTCCAAATGGTATAAATTTTCTACAATGCTTTCCTATGCCCAAATAACCATCCTCCATAAAATTTCAGCTCACTCCATTCATTATTTTGAGCCCAGCTTCAACATTCATATTTTTGTCCAGCGTGGTACTTTGCAAAGCAAGCACCACCTAGGATCCTCCTTTTGAGCTAAAAATTTGTGAACACATTCTCCTTAGTAGATGATCATCCTCATCCAAAACTCACGCCCATTGGCCATGTGCATTTCCCATACCGCTAATCAAACACTTGGCTGCTAATTCATGTTTGAGCATCGATCGGTCTCCTCGTGAGAATCTTATGTTGTAATTTTCTTCCTAGCCCCAACCTGGGGAGTGCCCAACCCACTAGACATGCCTAGGCCGCCCAGAACACATGGCAACGCCACGGTCACGCGGTGACCACGCGGCGGGCATGCGAACTTACGCGCTCTAGAGTTGGGGCTCTCGGCCATCGTACAAACCTCGATGTCTCGCCATCAAACCATGTATTTATGATTAAATAGATACTTATTTACCTAGAAATGATTTTTGGAAAAAATAAAGAGCAAACTATGAGGCAGCTGCAGTTCAAATTTGACCCGCTTCCAACTGAATCGACGGGAATTTGTCTTTTTCACCAGAGGTGGATCAAAAATTTTGACACCCAACCATTTTGTCAATTGTGCATTAAATATGGCCTAGTATTTTATAAAATTGATTAGGTCCAATTTTGCAACAAATATATGGTAGGTCCTTCACAAAAAAACTCATTTCAGGCACTCAGAAAATGGAAAATGGTTTTTTCGTCCAAAGAAAATGAAAACTTCCTTAGGCAACATTGTTTGCCATTCCAATATGCACCCTTGTGCATAATATGAGATCATTTGAACAAACTATGCCATGAATGTGGCCATAAGATTGATCATTTCGCTTGAAAGCCATGAATCTTCACACTTGATAGCTCATTTCTGAGAACACTTTTTTAAAATAATTACCGTATTACAAGTTTATTATTTTTCCTGGAAACTTGGTCACATATAATGACACAATGCGAAGGTTTTCCAATTTTTTGATTTTTTTTGAATTTTTTATGCCCGTTTCAAAATGCGGTCAAAACGGCGGGCTTGACCGTTCCTAGCTAGTGGTTGAATCTTGGAAAACTTTTGATGTTTCTCTGATTAAATAGATACTTATGTACCTAGAAATGATTTTTGGAAAAAATAAATAGCAAACTATGAGGTAGCTGCAGTTCAAATTTGACCCGCTTCCAACTGAATCGGCGGGAATTTGTCTTTTTCACCAGAGGTGGATCAAAACTTTTGGCACCCAACCATTTTGTAAATTGTGCATTAAATATGTCCTAATATTTTATAAAAGTGATTTGGTACAATTTTGCAACAGATATATGGTAGGTCCTTCACAAAAAAAACCCATTTCGGGCACTCGAAAAATGGAAAATGAATTTTCCGTGCAAAGAAAATGAAAACTCCCTTTGGCAACATTGTTTGGAATTCCAAGATGCACCCTTGTGCACAATATGAGATCATTTGAACAAACTATGCCATGAATGTGACCATGAGATTGAGCGTTTGGGTTGAAATCCATGAATCTTCACACATCTAAAATAATTTCCATATTACAAGTTTATTATTTTTCCTGGAAACTTGGTCACATATAATGACACAATGCGAAGGTTTTCCAATTTTTTGATTTTTTTTGAATTTTTTATGCCCGTTTCAAAATGCGGTCAAAACGGCGGGCTTGACCGTTCCTAGCTAGTGGTTGAGTCTTGGAATTTTTTTGGTGTTTCTCTGATTAAATAGGTACTTATGTACCTAGAAATGATTTTTGGAAAAAATAAATAGCAAACTATGAGGCAACTGTAGTTCAAATTTGACCCGCTTCCAGCTGAATCGGCGGAAATTTGTCTTTTTCACGAGAGGTGGATTAAAAGTTTTGACACCCAACCATTTGGTTATTTGTACATTAAATATGGTCTAGTATTTTAGAAAAAAATGATTTGATACAATTTTGCAACAAATATTTGGTATGTTCTTCACAAAAAAAACTCATTTTGAGCACTCAAAAAATGAAAAATGAATTTTCGTGCAAAGAAAATGAAAAGTTCCTTATTACTATTTTGTTATTTTTTTTCTTCTAAAAACTAGGTCACATTTGATGACATGATGAGAAGGTTTTTCATTTGTTTCATTTTTTCCAATGTATCAGGTCAAGTAAATAGCTAAGATGATCTAACATCTTATTTTTAAATTTATCACGACCAATTCGATTGGTCATAATATTGTATTGCATTCTGATTGGTCCGTGGGCAAGGCACACGGATCATGCACAAAACACCATTGGATCTTCCCGGATCCAACGGTAGCCATCGCTCCTCGCCTCCCCCACCAACCCCACCTGAGGCGAAACCCTAGCTGGCATCTTCCATCCACCCCCCGCCTCCTTTCTTCCTTTCTTTCTTTCTTTATTCCTCTCCCCTCTCCCCCGATGCAGATCCCCTCGCCCCCCTCAGATTCCCCTCCCCCGATCCCACCAGCCGGTGGTGACCTCCCCGCATCCATGGCCTCCCCGCGCCCATCATCGCCGCATCGCCACCCCGACCCCTCCCTTCCCCACCGCATCGCCACCCCCAAGCCACCTCCCTTCCCTAACCCTACACCCGTACCTCAACCTGCGCCACAACCCGTTGGATCCCCCTTCTCCGCTGCCGCTCCCCCCTCTCCCCTCAACCGGCGGCCAGATCCACCCACTCCCTCTCCCCACCCACTCACCCAACTCCCTCTCCATCGCCGCCATCTAGGCCGGCAACCATCTTCGGCGCGCAAGGCGTCGGTGACCAGGGAGGAGGCATGGAGATGAGCTTCGGGGGCGGAGGTGGAGGGGAGTGCTCGTCGTCGTCCGCGGCGTCGATATAGTTCAGCAGTGCCCCTCCCCCTTCCCGCCTCCCACCCCCCTCGCCGCCGCCTCCTCCTTCCTCCAGCACTACGTATCCAACCTCGCCTCTCGCTTCGCCGCCCCGCGCTCGCCGCCCCGCACTCTGGTCTCAAGAGCTCGCCAGAATGGTCGCCCACAGGGTAAGCTCCTCCTCCCTCTCTCTCTCTCTTTCCCGCCCCGCCGTCCTCCCCCAGTCCTCTAGATACGCCACGCCATCGATCTTACCCCCATCGTGGCTGACCTCTCTGTGTTTGCACGCAGTTACACCAGTACCAGGTGGTGGGTCACGCGCTGCCGATCCCCGGCGATGAGCAGCCCAAGATCTACCGCATGAAGCTTTGGGCCACCAACGAGGTCCGCGCCAAGTCCAAGTTCTGGTCAGTCTCCTTCCCCGACCTCGATCTTCCTCGCGCGCTGGTTTCGTCGGCGCTTATGTGTTTGGTTGTTTGCACGTAGGTACTTCCTGAGGAAGCTCAAGAAGGTGAAGAAGGCCAACGGCCAGATGCTCGCCATCAACGAGGTATATCACTTCTCTCCAGTTGCCATGATCCGTGGATGCAACTTTAACTGTGCTGGCTGGTACTAACTGCCATGGTTGTGCAATAGATCATTTTTGGTACTGTGTTGGTCTTGTGTATGGCGAAGACACTTGATTTTAGTTGCTGCATAGGGAGATGTATGCAGCGTCGCAGTGTTCTAGCTTTAACCAAATGGTAGAATAATATTGTTTCTGTGGATCATGCCGAGGTTTTGGAGGTTTCTACTGAAGGTCCTTGGTTCCTTACTAGGTCATGTATATTGGTCGTGACCTCACTTGTATGTTAGGTTTAGTTCGTGTGTTCTATGATGTTGCTGAAATAGGGTATTTGGTAGATTTATACCAGATCATGTAAGTTGGTTCTGGCCTCATTCGGTGTGAATTTAAATTGAACGAGGCGCTCTCTTAAACAACACTGCAACACTAAGTTCACTTTGCTCTTGTCTTGTTATGTAATAAGTGTTCTCAGTTGGTATCAAATGCGGTACCCTGTTCACCCTGCTTCTGTTATGTTACAAGTGTTTTGAATTAAGTCCATAAATGATTGTTGTCCAGTGCACACAGTAGCACTGCAAAATTCAAGTATGCTGATTATTTTTTGAAAACTCTACATCTTATTTCTAGCATCTTATACATGTAAAAAGAGAGTTAGAAAATGTGAATTAAGTGTAACCATGAGCTTTGTTTGTTCTTGTACTCTTTGTATGTTCCTGGTCGCCACCACCGACTGCGAGCGGGGGTCCTGGTCCTCTCCCTCGTCGTCCTCGGCGGTGGCATCGCGGCTTGGCGCCATCGCCGTGCCCTGCGTCAACGTCATGATCAGCTTCACAGATCGCCGTCTTCACGGTACGCACGCACACATTTCTGAAATCCACAGTCAACAGTTTGGTGTACGCACTGACTACTGAATCATGAGACATGCGTGTGGTTGTGCTTGTGCAGAGGTTGGTCGAAGAGGGCTGGAGTTCATGCCGTTCCTGCTGTCCCTGTTCGTGTTCCTCTTCGGCACCTCCTGGTTCATCTTCGACCTCATCCTGGTGAGATTTCCATCCAACCCTCCCCGTCCCCATGGTGCTCTTTCTAGTTAGTACTCGTCCGAGAGAGTTGCTTGGAGTAACTATACTCAAGATGCAGTCGAAGTAGGATTAGTTGCTTGGAGTATTTAACAAGACCGAACAAGATTTAACTTGTCAAGATTTAACAATATTTCTTAGTAAAGCTGAGTAGAGTATATATTCTGAACATGCAAGCATAAATGTTCTCAGCATAAGTACATGATTAGGAGTATCATGCTTCTGAATATCTCCAAGCTGGATATTTCCATTAAACATGTTTCTGAATACCTCCCATATATATTTCCGTTAGTCTGCTTAGTTCATCATTAAGATTATAAGCATCATTTTCATTGAATCCTGGTTACATATTTGTGTGTACTCAAGTTGAAAATGGGACTTGGAATAATATGCAAGTTTCATCTTTTCTATTGCAGCGAGTGGGTCGGTTATGCACTGGCAGCATCCTTGCTACTAGCGGTGGGCGCGATGGTCCGGGCCAAGCAGAGAAAGATAGGTGAGATATGCTCAGAGGTGATCATCGACAAGTCCTCGGACAAGATGACGATGGAGAGTATAGTGGAGGCACAGCACATCATGAAGAAGGTGCACGAGTACGTCAAGACGATGAACGTCGTGATCCTCAGGCTATGGTCCATTATTCTAGCCCGGTCACCAAAGGTATATATCATTGCACACTAGTCTTGATCATTGACCATCCTTTGTGTAATGTTGGGGTACCGTCCGTCACATATGGTTCTGGACTATGATGTTTTGTGTACTGTTCATTGTCCTGATCATTGTTTCAGTTAAATTCAGTCCAGGAGTACTCCAAATTTAGTCCAAACACAGTCCATATATTGTTTTGGTTTCCTTGTACTCCAAATTCATTTCAAACATAGTCCAGGAGTATAAACAAGTTTACAGATTCAGTCCAATTTCACTTGTGCAGGAAATTCACCTATGCGGCGGCGGCGGGGAAGGAGCAGCACTGGCAGCCCTGACAGAGGAAGCCATGTTGCCGTTTTGTTTGTTCCCAGCCTTGACTAAGGTTGTCCAGCGAGTCCGGCATGTCGTCATTTTCTTGTAAAGCAGTATTGTATCACACTTGTAGAGCTCATTACACATGTAGATCTTGTAAAGTACTGTATTACACATGGTCATATGTATTGGCAACGTGATCTGGTTGCTCTTATTTTTAGTATCATGTGTGCTTTTGTCTGCCAAGTTAAATACTAGTTGAAATATGAAGAATATGAGCCTGATAGATGGGACTCACTTACCAGACTCAAACCTGACAACTGGGACCCATCTGACTGGTGGACCCATTTAATAAAAAAAGGAAATTATAATTATTTAGACAAAAAGGCCAAGGCCCAATAATAAAAAAGGCTGCAATGTTGGGCCAGGCCCATGAAGTCGACCAAAAATTGACAGAAAAAATATAGAAAGGCTGAATTAATGGGCTAGGCCCATGTAGAAAACTGAATTGGACCGGGCTGAATCTTGTTCCACATCAGCTTGCCACGCTGGATGCCTACGTGGCCTGGGGAGGTTGCTAGTGACCAAAACGCCATAGTGGACATATTTTGGTCGTAAACGTCTTCAACCATTCCAGAAGAAAGGTCGCTATAGTCAGTTTATGACCGCCAGCTTTTGACCTTCTGTTTTTCTTCACAAAAAGGTCGCAAATGGAAATTTGTGACCTTTCAATGACCAATAGTGGTGGTCACAAGTTGACATATTTCTTGTAGTGAAGGTCTGAAGCACCTGACCTGGGCTTTGGGTATTAGAACTCGAGGCAGGGGAAGGATTCGATTGAGCACCGGAGGAAAAAAGTAAAAGCCTTGTCCCTATATAAAGAGGGTGAATATCAAGCGTCCTCCTCGTGGCCGTTTGGGACTTGCCTAAAATCTAGGAGTCATAGGCGCGGTTGGGTTACCCACGACCGTATTGATGAGAATCCCGTAATAAGGGGGACACGATCTCTGCTTTGACAAGACGTGTCAAGAAACTGCCTCGCGTTATGTGCGGGGCTAGTTAAAGAAAAACGGTTCGAATAATCACCGAGCCATGGCATGATGTCATGTTGCCAAAACGTGTCAGCGGATTAGATTTGTGGAAATATTATTCTCTCTATGGTGGTATGTGGAACGTATTTTGCAGGGTCAAACATTATCCTTTTATTAAAACTCTTCTGTGGTGTATCCGGAGGAGGAACCCGCCTTGCAATGCCGAAGACAACACTGCGCGCCGGACTCATCGTCATTGAAGCCTAGTTCAGGGGCTACTGAGGGAGTCCTGGATTAGGGGGTCTCCGGACAGCCGGACTATATCCTTTGGCCGGACTGTTGGACTATAAAGATACAAGATTGAAGACTTTGTCCCGTGTCCGGATAGGACTCTACTTGGCGTGGAAGGCAAGCTAGGCAATACGGATATGGATATCTCCTCCTTTGTAACCGACCTTGTGTAACCCTAGCCCCCTCTGGTGTCTATATAAACCGGAGGGTTTTTAGTCCGTAGGTCAACATACAATCATACCATAGGCTAGCTTCTAGGGTTTAGCCTCTCCGATCTCGTGGTAGATCAACTCTTGTAGTACTCATATCATCAAGAATAAATCAAGCAGGACGTAGGGTTTTACCTCCATCAAGAGGGCCCGAACCTAGGTAAAACATCGTGTCCCCTGCCTCCTGTTACCATCCGCCTTAGACGCATAGTTCGGGACCCCCTACCCGAGATCCGCCGGTTTTGACACCGACAGTGATGATGAAGAATCACTTGTTATTCCTGAGGGTTATGTTTTTGATCAAGAAGCATCTTTATCTATTTTAGCTTGCAAAGATAGATACGAACTTAAGAGGTTATTAGCTAAGTGGAATAAGCAATCTCTAAATGCTAGAATGAAACCTGACTCTTCTTTTGCTACTTCACCTATCTGTGTTACCGATAAGGATTATGAATTCTCTGTTGATCCTAATAATTACTTTGGTTGAATCTAATCCTTTTCATGGATATGAATCTGAAACTGTTGTGGCACATCTTACTTAATTAAATGATATAGCCACCCTGTTCACTACTGATGAGAGAACTCGTTACTTTTATATCCTTAAAATATTTCCATTCTCATTAAAGGGTGATGCTAAGATATGGTTTAATTCTCTTGATCCTGGTTGTGTGCGTAGTCCCCAGGATATGATTTATTACTTCTCTGCTAAATATTTCCCTGCTCATAAGAAACAAGCTGCTTTAAGGGATATATATAATTTTGTGCAAATTGAAGAAGAGAGTCTCCCACAAGCTTGGGGGAGGCTTCTCCAATTACTTAATGCTTTGCCTGATCATCCTCTTAAGAAAAATGAAATACTTGATATCTTTTATAATGGACTAAGTGATGCTTCCAGAGATTACCTGGATAGTTGTGCTGGTTCAGTTTTCAGGGAAAGAACGCCGAATGAAGCTGAAATTCTATTGAATAATAGGTTGACAAATGAAAATAATTGGACACCTCCGGAGCCAATTCCTGAGCCTATTCCTAAACCTACTCTGAAGAAGAGGGGTATTCTATTTCTCGGTCCTGAAGATATGCAAGAGGCAAAGAAATCTATGAAAGAAAAAGGTATTAAAGCTGAAGATGTTAAGAATTTACCTCCTATTGAAGAAATATATGATCTTAATCCTTTACCTATTGAAGAAACTCATGGTCTTGATAACCCGACATAGGTAGTAAAGGTAAATTCTCTCTATAGATATGATAAAGCTAAAATCCCATTTACTAAGTTTGCTAGCCCATGCTTAGATGAGTTTGATAAATTTATGGCTAAGCAAGAAGACTTTAATGCTTATTTTGGTAGACAATTGAAATACAATTCAAATATGCTTAAACACTTGGGTGATTATATGGCTAATGTCAAAGGTGAACTTAAACTTATTGGTAAACATGCTTCTATGGTTACCACTCAAGTAGAACAAGTACTTAAAGCTCAAAATGATTTGCTCAATGAATTGAATAGTAAAGATAATGATAATGTTGTTAGAGTTATGACTAGAGGTGGTAAAATGACTCATGAACCTTTGTATCCTGAAGGCCATCCTAAGAGAATTGAGCAAGATTCTCAGAGAAATAATATAGATGCACCTAGTCCTTCTAAAAGGAAGAAAAAGAAAAATGATAGGACTTTGCATGCTTCTAGTGAACCTATTATTGAACCACCTGAGAATCCAAATGATATTTCTACTTCTGATGCTGAAACTCAAGCTGGTAATGAACCTGAAACTAGTGACAATGCTAATAATAATATTCATGATGATGCTCAACCTAGTAATGATAATGATATAGAAATTGAACCTTCTATTGATCTTCATAACCCACAATCAAAGAATCAACGTTATGATAAGAAAGACTTTGTTGCTAGGAAACATGGTAAAGAAAGAGAACCATGGGTTCAGAAACCCATGCCTTTTCCTCCCAAACCATCCAAGAAAAAGGATGATGAGGATTTTGAGCGCTTTGCTGAAATGATTAGACCTATCTTTTTGCGTATGCGATTAACGGATATGCTCAAAATGAATCCTTATGCTAAGTATATGAAAGAAATTGTTACAAATAAAGGAAAGATACAGGAAGCTGAAATTTCCACCATGCATTCTAATTATACTTTTAAGGGTGGAATACCAAAGAAACTTGGAGATCCCGGTGTACCAACTATACCATGCTCCATTAAAAGAAACTATGTTAAAACTGCTTTATGTGATCTTGGAGCGGGTGTTAGTGTTATGCCTCTCTCTTTATATCGTAGACTTGATTTGAATAAGTTGACACCTACTGAAATATCTTTGCAAATGGCTGATAAATCAACTGCTATACCTGTCGGTATTTGTGAGGACGTGCCTGTTGTAGTTGCAAACGTTACTATTTTAACGGACTTTGTTATTCTTGATATTCCCGAGGACGATATTATGTCTATTATTCTTGGAAGACCCTTTTTGAATACTGTAGGGGCTGTTATTGATTGCACTAAAGGCAATGTCACTTTTCATGTTAATGGTAATGAGCACACGGTACACTTTCTGAGGAAACAACCTCAAGTTCATAGTATCAACTCTATTGGAAAAATTCCATCGATTATATTTGGAGGTTTTGAATTTCCTCTTCCTACTGTCAAGAAGAAATATGATATTCTTATTATTGGGGATGTGCATATCCCCATTGAGGTAACATAGTGTTATTCGAAATTTCTCCAGTTCCATGTTATTCGGAATGAGTTCGTTAACAAGACTTGATCAACCTTGTTTGTGGATTCCTTTTGATGAGCATGAGATGGATGAAACTAGAAGGCACAACCTTCTGTACCCCACTTTTACTTTCTGATATTTATATTAAATAAAATAAAAAAAATATTTTCTGTCTGTTATTTGATTATCCGTGCAATATAAAAATACCCTGAAAATAAAAGTTCTCCAAATGCCCTGAAATTTAAATACGATTTTTTCTAGAATATTTGAGAATATTTGGCACTGAGAACACAGCAGGGGGGTCAACCACCTGCCCACGAGGGTGGAGGGCGCGCCCCCTACCTCATGGGCCCATAGTGGCCCTCCTCCACTTATTCTTTCACCCACACACTCCTTCTTCCTCCCCCAAACACGAATAACCAGCTCAAACCCGAGTCCAAGCTCGTTTTGCTGCCATTTTCGATCTCCTTGCTCAAAGCACCTCTCACAAAACTGTGGGGAGATTGTTCCTTAGTATGTGACTCCTCCGTTGGTCCAATTAGTTTTTGTTCTAGTGCTTTATTCATTGCAAATTTTTGCTGCTTAGGTGACCCTGTTATTGAGCTTGCATGTCAAATTTATATGGTCAAAAGTAGTTTTGATGCATGATATAGGCCCTAGGCACTTGTAGGAGTAGTTGCTATGAATATTATTGAGTTTGGTTTACTTTTATTTTGAAGTTACTAAAAATTTCAGAATTTTTCAGAAAATGATGAAGAGACTTTTGAGGGGCTCATCGAGCCGAAGCTCGAAGGAAAAGGACCGAAGCCTAAGTATAATCTGCCTCGTACCGCGGAGGTTCGGTCGTGTGAATAGCCTTCCGAAGATTTCTTGAGAGCAGCAGGGATTTATGAAGATTTTCATGAATTGGCTAAGAATGCAGGCCTCACCGCTTTCCTCCACGACCAATGCGATCAGCGAGTACATTGTTCCGTTAAAGGCTATTCACGCCTACCGGAACCCTGCACCAGCCATGGAGCCAGAGCCGGAACCACAAGTTAATCCTTCACGACAGTCTAATTACCAGTGGGATCCGGAGATGATTGCCAGCCAGTGGCAATCGGAGTCTTCTTCTTCTTCTTAGTACGACCCCAACTATTATTATGGATATCCGCCAGGCTAGCCGTGGCCATAAACCAAGTTAGGCCAAAAGCCTAAGCTTGGGGGAGTACGTATTTCTCACCGATATTACATTTATGTTCACACACTCATTGCTAGATGTCGATGCTCATACTTTTTCATTGTATCATCCATGCTAGTTTATTTTCCTTTTTATGCCTTCTTCCTGTGTGTTTAATAAACCTTAAGAAAAACCAAAAAAATTAGTTGTAGCTTTTAATTAGTTTACTTCCCATGCCTGTAGTAGTAATTGAAAAGAAAACCCAAAAAGATTTCATGTTCCTCTTTTACTTGTTGGGAGCTCTCCCGTGTAAATAGTTTTATTTCTTTTCTTTTCTTTGGGGGTCGATAGGAGAAGACCATAATTAAATTGTTGAAGTGGCTCTTGTATGCATACTTGTTGTTCTGACAAAAGAGCCCATATTGCCTTGTCTTCTCCTGTTTATTGAATGCTTGCAGATTCCAGCTTAGTCCAATGCACGCGCATTATTATTCACATCGTTTGATCATGCAAGTGAAAGGCAATTATGACGATATATGATGGACTGACTGAGATGAGAAAAGCTGGTATGAACTTGACCTCTTTTTTTTTGTAAATATGATTAGTTCATCGTTCCTGATTCAACCTATTATGAATAAACATGTTTGCAATGACAACTAGAGATCATAGTCCCTTGTGCCATGCTTGATTAGCTATAAGTCATAATGGTTTACCTTGCGTGCCAACATGCTATTGAGATGGTTATGATGTGGTATGATAGGGTGGTATCCTCCTCTGAATGATTTAAGTGACTTGACTTGCGCATGTTCACCCATGTAGTTGAAACAAAATCAACATAGCCTTCATGATATTTATGTTCATGGTGGATTATATCCTACTCATGCTTGCATTCGATGTTGATTAATTTTAATGCATGTTCATGACTGTTGTCGCTCTCTAGCTGGTCGCTTCCCAGTCTTTTGCTAGCCTTCACCTGTACTAAGCGGGAATACTGCTTGTGCATCCAATCCCTTAAACCCCAAAGTTATTCCACATGAGTCCACTATACCTACCTATATACGGTATCTACCTGCCATTCCAAGTAAATTTGTATGTGCCAAACTCTAAACCTTCCAATAAATATCCTGTTTTGTGTGCTCGAATAGCTCATGTATCAACTAGGGTTGTTTGTATCTTCCATGTTAGGCGGGTTATTCTCAAGAGGAGTGGACTCCGCTCCTCACTCACGAGATAAATGGCTGGTCACCGGGATGCCCAGTCCCATGCTTTATGCAAACTAAATCTAAATAATTGCAAACAAAACTCCCCCCTGGGACTCTTGTTAGTTGGAGGCACTAGTTGTTTCGAGCAATCCATGGATTGATGCTTGTTGGTGGAAGGGGGAGTATAAACTTTACCATTCTATTTGGGAACCGCCTATAATGTGTGTAGCATGGTAGATATCGCCATCTCTTGGTTGTTATGTTGACAATGAAAGTATACCGCTCAAAATATTATTCACCTCTATTTAAAAACTGAGCTTTGGCACCTCTACAAATCCCTGCTTCCCTCTGCGAAGGGCCTATCTATTTACTTTCATGTTGAGTCGTCATCCTCTTATTAAAAAGCACCAGTTGGATAGCACCGCTGTCATTTGCATTCATTACTATTAATTTACGTTGAGTATGACTTGACTGGATTTCTTTTACCATGAATTACAATGTCTAGTCAGTCCTTGGTCTTTAAAGGTGCTCTGCATTTATGTTTTGCGGTCTCAGAAAGGGCTAGCGAGATACCACCTTGTTATATCATATTATGATTGTTTTGAGAAAGTGTTGTCATCCGAGATTTATTATTATTGCTTGCTAGTTGATTATGCTATTGATATGAGTAAACGCGAGACCTAAGCGTTATTGCGAATGTGGTTAGTTATAATCTTTGCTGAAAACTTGAATGCTGGCTTTACATATTTACAACAACAAGAGCAAACAGAGTTTATAAAAGTTTTTCTTTATCACTTTCAGTTTGTCAACTGAATTGCTTGAGGACAAGCAAAGGTTTAAGCTTGGGGGAGTTGATACGTCTCCGTCGTATCTACTTTTCCAAACACTTTTGCCCTTGTTTTGGACTCTAACTTGCATGATTTGAATGGAACTAACCCGGACGGACGCTGTTTTCAGCAGAATTACCATGGAGTTATTTATGTGCAGAAACAAACGTTCTCGGAATGACCTGAAACTTCACGGAGTAACTTTTTGGAAAATATAAAAAATACATGCAAAAGATGAAGGCCAGGGGGCACCACATGTCCATGAGAGTGGGGGCGCGCCCCCTACCTCGTGGGCCCCCTGGTGCCTCTCTGACTCCAACTCCAACTCTATATATTGTGTTTCAGGGAGAAAAAAACCAGAGAGAAGAATTCATCGTGTTTTACGATACGGAGCTGCCGCCAAGCCCTAAAACCTCTCGGGAGAGCTGATCTGGAGTCCGTTCGGGGCTCCGGAGAGGGGAATCCGTCACCATCGTCATCATCAACCATCCTCCATCACCAATTTCATGATGCTCACCGCCGTGCGTGAGTAATTCCATCGTAGGCTTGCTGCACGGTGATGGGTTGGATGAGATCTATCATGTAATCGAGTTGGTTTTGTTAGGGTTTGATCCCTAATATCCACTATGTTCAGAGATTGATGTTGCTATGACTTTGCTATGCTTAATGCTTGTCACTAGGGCCCGAGTGCCATGATTTCAGATCTGAACCTATTATGTTGTCATCAATATATGAGTGTTCTTGATCCTATCTTGCAAGTCTATAGTCACCTATTATGTGTTATGATCCATTAACCCCGAAGTGACAATAATCAGGATACTTACCGGTGATGACCGTAGTTTGAGGAGTTCATGTATTCACTATGTGTTAATGCTTTGTTCCGGTTCTCTATTAAAAGGAGGCCTTAATATCCCTTAGTTTCCGTAAGGACCCCGCTGCCACGGGAGGGTAGGACAAAAGATGTCATGCAAGTTCTTTTCCATAAGCACGTATGACTATGTTCGGAATACATGCCTACATTATATCAATGAACTGGAGCTAGCTCTGTGTCACCCTAGGTTATGACTATTACATGATGAACCGCATCCGGCATAATTCTCCATCACTGATCCATTGCCTACGAGCTTTCCACATATTGTTCTTCGCTTATTTACTTTCCCGTTGTTATTGCTATCATTACTACAAAATACCAAAAACATTACTTTTACTACTGTTACCTTTTGTTACCGTTAGCACTACTATCATATTACTTTTCTACTAAATACTTTGCTGTAGATACTAAGTTTTCAGGTGTGGTTGAATTGACAACTCAGCTGCTAATACTTGAGAGTATTCTTTGGCTCCCCTTGTGTCGAATCAATAAATTTGGGTTGAATACTTTGCCCTCGAAAACTGTTGCGATCTCCTATACTTGTGGATTATCAATATGTTTCTCGATTATGGAGGTGACAAAAGGTTCGTCGTAAAGGGTTACGTCGTTGCAAATTTTGACACTAATCCAGATGACTCTAAGTCTCAATCTGGATACATTTTGAAAGTCGGAGAAATTAGCTAGAGTAGCTCCGTGCAGAGCATTGTTGACATAGAAATTTGCAAAATACATATGGATCTGAATGTAGTAGACCCGTAGACTAAACTTCTCTCACAAGCAAAACATGATCACACCTTAGTACTCTTTGGGTGTTAATCACATGGCGATGTGAACTAGATTACTGACTCTAGTAAACCCTTTGAGTGTTGGTCACATGGCGATGTGAACTATGGGTGTTAATCACATGGTAATGTGAACTATTAGTGTTAAATCACATGGCGATGTGATCTAGATTATTGACTCTAGTGCAAGTGGGAGACTGAAGGAAATATGCCCTAGAGGCAACAATAAAGTTATTATTTATTTCCTTATTTCATGATAAATGTTTATTATTCATGCTAGAATTGTATTAACCGGAAACATAATACATGTGTGAATACATAGACAAACAGAGTGTCACTAGTATGCCTCTACTTGACTAGCTCATTGATCAAAGATGGTTAAGTTTCCTAACCATAGACATGAGTTGTTATTTGATTAACGGGATCACATCATTAGGAGAATGATGTGATTGACTTGACCCATTCCGTTAGCTTAGCACTTGATCGTTTACTTTGTTGCTATTGCTTTCTTCATGACTTATACATGTTCCTATGACTATGAGATTATGCAATTCCCGTTTACCGGAGGAACACTTAAAGGTGCTCTACAGGTGTCTCCAAAGGTACTTGTTGGGTTGGCGTATTTCGAGATTAGGATTTGTCACTCCGATTTTCGGAGAGGTATCTCTGGGCCCACGCGGTAATGGACATCACTATAAGCCTTGCAAGCATTGCAACTAATGAGTTAGTTGCGAGATGATGTATTACAGAACGAGTAAAGAGACTTGCCGGTAACGAGATTGAACTAGGTATTGAGATATCGACGATCGAATCTCGGGCAAGTAACATACCGATGACAAAGGGAACAACGTATGTTGTTATGCGGTCTGGCCGATAAAGATCTTCGTAGAATATGTAAGAGCCAATATGGGAATCCATGTCCCACTATTGGTTATTGACCAGAGAGGTGTCTCGGTCATGTCTACATAATTCTCGAACCCGTAGGGTCCGCACGCTTAACGTTCGTTGACAATATAGTACTATGAGTTATGTATGTTGGTGACCGAATGTTGTTCGGAGTTTCGGATGAGATCACGGATATGACGAGGAACTCCGGAATGGTCCGGAAGTAAATATTGATATGTGGAGGCTTTTACTCCAAGTTTCGACCCCTCTAGTTTATCCTCCGTCATAGTTTTCGTAGTGCTTAGGCGAAGCCCTGTGGAGATTGTTCTTCACCAACACCGTCACCACGCCGTCGTGTTGCCCGAACTCATCTACTACTTCGCCCCTCTTGCTGGATCGAGAAGGCGAGGACGTCACCGAGCCGAACGTGTGCAGAACTCGGAGGTGCCGTGCTTTTGGTACTTGGATTGGTCGGATCGTGAAGATGTACGACTACATCAACCGCGTTGTTATAACACTTCCGCGAACGGTCTACAAGGGTACGTAGACAACACTCTCCCCTCTGGTTGCTATGCATCACCATGATCCTGCGTGTGTGTAGGAATTTTTTTGAAATTACTACGTTCCCCAACAATGTGTGCACCATCATCACATTCTCATCAGCATCTAGTTCGGTTCTTTTGCCCGTTTTGTGCCATGTCATCTGTCTGGCCGTCTCTTCGACCATGAAAAGACGTTGAAGTCTTGGTACGATTGGCATATACCGAAGAACATTAACGGGTATTTTGGTCTGCGTCTTCTCACCCATACCGTTGTCTACCACAACATACCTGGAAGAATTGCAAATGGGACAATAGTTCAAGTCCTCATACTGAAGCCTAAATAAGACACATCCTTTCTCACAGGCATGTATCTTCTCATAGGGCATCTTAAGAGCGCGGAGGATTTTGTCTGACTGGTACAGGTTTGGAGGTAGCACATGGCCTTTGGGTAGAAATCAGCCGAATACTGTCATCATCGCGTCGTAGCATTCTCTGCCCAAGTTGAATTGAGCCTTCAAAGCCATTATTTGTGAGATGGCATCCAGTTGACAAAGCTCAGTGTGCTCGTGGAGACGACATTTTGTGGACTCCAACATTTCAGTGAAGGCCTTTGCAGATTACTCCATCTCCTCGTCCGAGTCCCGAGCATCGTCAAAGTCTTGCATCATGTCTGCGGTCCCGGTACCATGCTCGTCGGTGCGATGACGAACCTCGGCTCTAGCACGTTGGGCAGACTCACCATGTAATGTCCAGACCGTGTAACCAGGCGTAAAACCAAACTTCTGCAGGTCTTTACTCATTTCAAGCTCGTCCCTCTTTTTATAGTTGTCGCAACGGGCACAGGGGCACCAGCTAAATTCCTGGCCATTTGCAAATGCGGCTCTAACAAACCCCTTGGTTTTTGTTAACCATTCCTCGGTCCAAACTTTCTGACTAGTGTAACCGGTGTACATCCATGCACGATCACTCATATTGACTTCCTACTGGACACACAAGAAATATATACATAATTAAGCAAACCACATCCATCAGTTAATGGAGTTTGTTAGTTTTATGACGTCCATGCAACCTACACGCTAATAGGTAAAGATAGGTCCTAATCCCACCCGAGTATGTGTAGATCGGGTTCGTTTTCCCATGCTCTGCTCCGGATCCGACGCAAAATTTCGGCAGCACCTCCCCTCTGTTCTCCTGATACACATCTCGGCAATAAGCAGAGAGAATGTGTACCCGGAGAACAACAGGGAGGCACTGACGAAATTCTGCATCGGATCCGGAGCTGCGCATATGGGAAAACGAACCCAATCTACACATACTCAGGCTGTCCATGGATAACGTTGGACAATTCGAAAGAATCATGATTATAAATATGCAAATGCATGCATATTTATAGATGTAACCCTTTCGAATGGGAGACGCATAGTGGTTACGCATACTGATGATTGACACCTATAGCTAGCAAGTTTCATCGGCACGAAGACCGAAACAAAGCAAATGAAGGGGGGAGGAGGAGGAGATGTCATTTGTGCTCACCAACGAACGCAGGGGCGGAGCTCGTCGAACACTAGACCATTGCAGTGACGAAATACCTGCATATTTAAATCGAAAGATGAGTAACATAGCAAGTATTCTTCTTCTTCTCCTCCTTTTTCCTCTTCTTAAACCGAGCACTAACCTAAACCTAAAAACTCAAAACTACACCTAAACCTAAAAACTCAAAACTACACCTAATTAAACCTAGCACTAACCTAAAACAAATCAAGAAAATAGAGAACAAAAAACAAGAAAAAAACAGAAAAAATTACCTCTTGCTCCGGCGAGGTCGACCGGTTGGGCGGGGCTGCGCAGGGGCCGCGGGGAGGAGGACGGCATCGGGGCGGGGCGGCGCAGGGACCTCTGGGAGGGGTCCGGCACCGGGGCGGCCCGGCGCAGGCCACTCCGGTGACGGGGCGTGGCGGGGCGACGGGGCGCAGCGGGGCGGCGAGGCGACGGGGGGCGGCGGGGCGACGGGGCGGGGATGGCCGGCGGCGGCGACAAAGGAGAGAGGCGGGCGCACGGGAGGGAGGGAGAGAGAGAAAGAGAGAGAGGGGGGAGACGGCTCAGCCCGTTAAGTGGGCCTTGTTTGCCGTCCGTTAGCAGACAGCAACGAGGGCCACCGTTAGGGCTGGCCCACATCTCCTCTTTGCCGTCCGCAAGCAGACGGCAAAGGACTAACATTGCCATCCGCCAGCAGACGGCAAAGTAATCACCTCTTCTGCCGTCCGCCAGCAGACAGCAAAGTAATCACCTTTTTTGTCGTCCGCTAGAATCTGACCTAGCCACGCCGTGCCCTATGGGGCCCACCTGGCTCTTTGCCGTCTACCTTATAGCTCTTTGCCGTTAGCTGGCCGACGGCAAATAGCATTTTTGCCATCTGCCCTTTCTTTGCCGTCCGCTTTGTGGAAGCGGACAGCAAGCTGACGGCAAAGACCCAGCGGACGGCAAAGAAGCTGATTCCAGTAGTGATTGAGCCGCTGGCCACTGCAGCCATGACCGTGCGGACTCGTCAATCGGCAAGCACCACTGCTCTTCCATGTCGCCATGCAGCGCTGCCTTCGCCCACCACCACGCCGCCCCTTGCGATGTTGCCGAAGATGATCCGCCGCCCCTTGCGCTGTTGCCGAAGGTGATCTCCCGCGCCATCGCGACCCAGATCCAGGAGAAGTGCCTCGGCTTCGTTGGGTGACCCGCCTCACCCGATCCCGACACGGGAGGCATCACATCAATCATACTGCCCCGTTCTATAATGTAGTGTCTATAATTTTTATTGGGAAGTTCATATTTATCAATTTTGACTAATTAATAAGTAGAAAAAGGTATGTACATATATAATACCAAATCCATATGCACTAGTAGAAAAACTACTTTACGTGAGACATATTATTCCCGGTTTGTAAATGAACCGGCACTAATGGTACCATTAGTCCCGGTTCATTTGTGACTTATAGTACCGGTTGGTGGCTCCAACCGGTACTAAAGACCCCCCTTTAGTACCGGTTAGAGCCACCAACCGGTACTAAAGACCCCCCTTTAGTACCGGTTAGAGCCACCAACCGGTACTAAAGGTGGTGTGCTGCCACCCGCAGTGCACAATGTTTAGTCCCATCTCGCTAGTTGAGAGGAGCTCGCACCGGTTTATAAGCCCCACCACGGCTACCGTGTCGAGCTCCACTCTAAGCAGGCCTTTGTGGGCTTATTTGCAAGTCTTCTGCCCTGTAGGGCCTACTGGGCCGTACGGGCCTGCATCCTGGCCCAACTAGAGGTTGGGTTTCTAGTCGTATGTAGGCCGTGCCGGCCCAGTAGGCGGGCTTTTTTCCTTTATTTTAAAAAAAGTCCCCCAGACCACGACGCGCCTCGTGCCACGTGGTGGGCCTTTGGTCCCGGTTCGTATTGAACCAGGACTAAATGAGGGACCTTTAGTCCTCACCCTTTAGTGCCGGTTCTAGAACCGGTACTACAGGTCCTTACGAACCGGTATTAAAAATCCTTTTTCTACTAGTGATGATAGCATAAAACATAAGATCTACTTTCATGTTATATTTACTTTGTATATTATTGTTGATATTTTTTCAATAAACTTGATCGAACTTTGTGATGTTTTACTTTTACAAAAAACTATACGCACTACATTGTGGAATGGAGGGAGTACTATGGAATTACGGACAGTTATGGGTGCACATTTACACATGCAAAGGATATATACTATGATATTGCTTTACGTTGGCGCTGCACGAACCAAAGAGGAAAGCACTTGATGGAAACGGAAAGGGCTGGCCAATCTGTAGGTTAATTGGCCTCACCGGCTACCGGGGGTCAGCCATGGGGTGCTCAAATTCAAAAGCCGTCTCCATGCATGGGGCCGGCTTAATTGGGAAGCGATGCAGTGTGAAGTCACTCATGTTTTTATTTCTTATATATGTAATTGTCACTCATTAGGATCATGATCTTAGTAACTTTTGTTGGGTTTCATATTATATAGAAGTGTCACTGAGTAGGATATCACAATCTCAGTAACTACATCCAATCTTTATGTGCCGTTTTGGATATCCAATGTAGATCCTGTCCATTTCTTTTTCTATCTACATGTAGCTAAACTATGAACAGTCCACTTGGTTTTAGGTGGAGGCAATGTCAGCACTTGCCCCGTTGCTCGCTGGGACGCGTTGCTTCTTGAGCTAAGCTTCTGTTTCGCCCTTGATGCCCCAAACGTTTTCCCATGGGATCTCGACGACTCGGGCCATTTCTATGTGCGATCCATGTACGACAAGCTAGTCAGGGGAGGACTGGCTAACCTCACGCCAAGCTGTTGTGGCCGGCGTCTTTGCCCTTGCTTGAAGACCAAAGATTTTCACTTGGCAGTTGGTCATGCTCCCATCGGCTATGAACATTGACATGGTCCTAGTAGTGATGGCTCTTGTACTTTGTGCCTTGAGCCGGAAGATGCTAACCATATTTCCTTCACTTGTGTGCCATCGAAACTGACGTGGAGCTATGTTTGGGACATCTCTGGTCTTCCGTGGAAACCACAACGTTCTGCGGAATAAACAGCTATTATGTGTGGGCTTAGATGTACCCCACGTAGGGTCATTTTTTGCTTTATGGAACCGTCAAAATAATTTTGCTATTGAGGTTGTTATCTCAGGGCATCCAACTGATTATATCTTCTGTTTTTGCAGCTTTGGCACTCCCGGATGAAGTGTTGCGTCAACTGAGTTAACTTCATGCCATCATTAGACTTCGACAATAACAACACCTAATAGGGCTTAGCGATGTTTGAGTCTCATGCTTTGTCTCGATCTCGAGCATGCTTCCTACTCAAGCATCTTTCAATCTCGATCGATCTCATGCTTCCTACTCGATCTCGTTTTTTCCTTCGAAAAAAATGAAACCACTTCATGAAAATAGAAGGGTTAGTTAGTCAGCAGTTTGATTAAATGGCCTCATCGCTTACCTGGGGTCAGTCACGAGGTGCTCAAATTGATCGAAGAGCCGTTACCATGTATTGGGCCGGCTTAATTGGCAACACATGTAGTGCAAAGTCAGTTGTGTGTAGGATTAACTTTTGTTGTGCTTAGTTTTATATGAAAGTGCCACTCATTAGGACCATGGTCTCGGTAACTTTAGTTTTGTTCCATTTTATATGTAAGTGTTACTCATTAGGGTCATGATCTCAACAACTTTTGTTGTGTGCGTTGCATTTTATATACAAGTGCCACTGATTAGGATCTTGATCTTACTAATTCCATCCATTCTTTATGTGCCATTTTGGATATCGAATGCAGATCATGTCCATTGCTTTTATAACTACATGCATCTAAATTGTTAAAAGCCAAATGATCTGCGATAAGCATATATATGAAGATAAACCTCATGTCAAAAGGAAAAAAAATCAATGTATGTCCATCTATCACTCTTCTTTCTAAATTTGTGTCCATGTTGTAAACCTTCCCTTAGAGACCTGGTCTATAATTCTTCCATGTTACGCCGTGTATAATATGTGTGTGTGTGGGGGGGGGGGGGGGGGGAGGGGAATCCTCGACTCAACCCGGACTACCATTTTTTTTTTGCAAGAAACTTTCAATCTATCCATCTTCAATCATGGCAGTAAAAATATAACAAAAGGTAATAAAAATTACAACCATGTGCATGGACCACTTAGCGATAACGACAAGCATTGGAGCAAGCCGAAAGCGCGCTGTCGTCATCGCCCATCCCTCATAGGAGCCGGACAAATCTTATTGTAATAGACAGTCGGGAAGTCGTCGTGCTAAGACCCCATAGGACCAACGTGTCTATGTAGCAACCATCGCCGATGAAGGAAGTCCTAGATCAAAAGGACCGAACCTATAAACACCGTCTACCATCACCTCTCTACCGGTCAATTTTTCAACCTAGACCCACCAACTCTGGCTACAACTGGAATAGGAATCCCTTCCAATTTTCATAAACTGGATTACCTTGTATTTACTCATACTGTTCCGATGGTCAGTAAACACTATGCACAAATATTGCTTGAATAATTAACAATCCTATAAATAGCTAATATAGATGTTGTTTTTATTACAAACCTTGCCTGATACACGACTCAAAAGTTGTGGCAGAAAATAAGGAAATATTCTAGCTTAGAGATATCTCAAGCACACAAGGAATTAGTTGAGGTGCCTACTGCTCGAAATCAACAGTTGGTAGTTCTAGAAGCTAGTAAACCTTGATTGCTTTTGAAATATGAGGGACAAATGAAAAAAAAAATACTACTCACTCGCCAAATTATAGTGCATACAAAATTTGGTTAAAAGTCAAACTTTGTAAATGTTTACCATATTTATAGAAAAATATCATAATTCAAAATACCAAATATATAACATACAAAAATATATAACAATACAATACTCTTCCACCAAATCCAGTTAAGCTAAATTTGCCCGAAAAATGTAATATAAAAACATGATGGAGGATCCAAATAAAGAGCGGCGCTTCAAAATCATTGCACATGGAAATGTACGCCGGGCACATAATAGTAAGCAATTAAGTATCTCCATGTTTTGTGATCATTTTGTGTGACTCGGCCAAAAATTGATCGACATTACTCCACTCGATGAACATGTTCAGATACGGTGCTCATGTTTGTTTTAGATTTTTTAGGTTTCGTTTTTGAGATGGCTCATGTTTGCAAGCGGGTTTGCCTTTTTTTTTTCTAGGGATGCCTTGATTATTATTACTTTGTGAGAAATTGCCTTGATTATTTTTGAGATTACAATGTGTTTTTGAGATTCTCCAGCCCAGCCCAGCCAGCCCATCCAAGCCCATTATCAGATGGCATGTGAGGTGAGAGACACGACGCACGAGTCCAGCCACAAACCCACTCCGTCTCTCACCACCAACCACGCCGCGCCGCCACCGGCCATCCCGCCGCCGCCGCCGCCATGCTCCGGCTCCGAAGCTGCACCCTCACCCAGCTCCTCTCTTCTCCCTACACCTCCCATCTCTCTCCTCTCCACCGTCTCCTCTCCGCCGCAGCCGCCTCCGCCGTTTCCCCGGCCGCCACCCCTGGCTTTGGCGCCGAGGAGTACCTCGTCTCCGCCTGCGGCTTGACCCGAGCCCAGGCCATCAAGGCCTCCACCAAGCTCTCCCACCTCAAGTCCCCCGCCAAGACCGACGCCGTCCTCGCCTTCCTCGCCGGCATCGGCCTCTCCGCCGCCGACGTCGCCACCGCCGTCGCCAAGGACCCGCTGTTACTCTGCGCCGGCGTGGAGAGGACCCTGGCCCCCGTCGTCGATGGGCTCACCGGCCTCGGCCTCTCGCGCTCTGAGGTCGCGCGCATCGCCGTGTTCGTCCCCAGCAAATTCCGCTGCAGATCCATCGTCTCCGCTCTACACTACTACCTGACCCTCTTCGGCTCCATGGACCACTTGCTCCGGTTGCTCAAACGCGGCTTCTGGCTACATGGTTCTGACCTCGAGAGGGTGGTCAAGCCCAACGTCGCGTTCCTGCGGGAGTGCGGGCTACAGGATTGCGACATTGCCAAGCTGTGCATCCGTGTGCCAAGGATCCTCAAAATCAACCAGCAGCGCCTCCGGGCGATGGTGGCATGTGCCAAAGCTCTCTGTGTGCCGCATGGCTCCGGGATGTTGGGACAAGCGGTGCAGGCTGTCGCATTCTTTGACGAGGAGAAGATCGCCACCAAGGTGGAATACCTGAAGAAGACATTTAGGTGGTCGGATACTGAGGTGGGCATTGCTTTGCCCAAGGCTCCGGTGCTGCTGAGGTCTTGCAAGGAAAGGCTGCAACGTGTCGCAGAGTTCCTCATCTCCGAGGTGGGGTTGGAACCAGGGTACATTGCTCATCGGCCGGCGCTTCTCACTTACAGCCTGCATGATCGGCTCAGGCCCCGGTACTATGTTGTGAAGTTTCTCAAGGAAAATGGATTGCTACATCGCGACCGGGATTACTATTATGCAGTCGCGGTGACTCCGAAGGTATTCATGGAGAAGTTCGTATGCCCACACAAGGAAGCTGCGCCGCACCTTGCTGAAGACTATGCAGCAGCTTGCAGAGGGGAAGTGCCGGCTAGATTCAGATTTACATGAACCATGACCAGCATGAAAATTGGTATGTTCATTTTCTCATTCAATAGAGAAGAAAGCATAGTACTGCTATCAACTTGTCCTTCATCCTGTCATATTGGCACACATATCATGACTGAGAGTGAGAGATCAGGGCATCCTGCAAACGCTTTGAAGTATCAATTAGTAGTATTTCTGCACACTCTGTATCTTTATGTTGTGAAATGGCCATTGCAATTTCAGTGCAATCTTCAACCTAGCTTTCCATGAAAGAATGTTCCCATTTTGGCCATGAAGATGATTTGAAGCCTCAAAACTTTCCTTTAGATGAAAATCGTGGACTTCTTTTTCCATGGGAAACAGTTTTGGCCGCACTTTTGAACATGTATACCACTATGTAGGTATTTTAGGTCCCCTGGTATTTGTATGGGAGAAGCAAATAGATGCTTGTACGGTATGATGCTGAAAAGCAGAGTGTATTTCATACAATAAGGGAACATATGTTATGGTAACCTTAAAAAGGGTTATGACCTTACCAAGTTAATTCTACCATATCTTTTAGCTAATTTTGTTCCATATTAGCACTATCTGTATAGGTAAAGAGAACTTCTTTACCCCTTAGCATATTTTGTTAAAATAGTATAGTGGTCTTATGTACCATCCCCTTTTTTCTTTTTGCAAATTTCTATCTGTAAAGTCAGAAAAGTAGTCAAAAGTGGTCTTATTTATCTCAGTTTAAGAACCAAATTGTGTGAGGATGGTGCCACATTTGTTTGTTCCTGATGTGAGGCTGTAGAAGTTGGAATAAATGAGATCTCAGGTGTGTTGCCTGCCTACCGAGTGAACAATTCTGTACCTCAATAAATCAACTGAACCGAGTGAGGCAACCTGAACAAAATAACTAGTTGAATAACTATCAGCATCTGGTGCTTTAGTGAATTCATACATTGAGCTCTGTGCTTCCTCTTGCTACTACATGTTGGATCTTCATTTGGACCGTTGGACAATTTGAACTAGTTATGCATGCATGTAAACAGTAAGCTTGATTGAAATTTTGTACTCTGAACTCTGAATTTGAATCAGAGTTGAAAGTTTAACTCTGAATCTTTCAGACGTCATGGATGAACTCTGAAGCTTGTTACACCCAAGTCAGTTGTGAAGCTATAATAAGCGTATAGAAATCCCGAGGAGCCAAGTTAACTTGAAGTAGAGCTGAAAGTTAACTTACAACAAAGTTTTTTAACTGTTTCTTTTCACCAACAACTTGATGTCTTCATACTTGGCTGCCAGAAGCAAATACTGTATATTTCTTATATGCTTCAGTTTAGACTCTTTGGAGCCAGACCTATTTTGTCAATATTTTCCATTCTCACAGCCCCAACTGTGTGACATGAGTTCTTATGTTTGAGAACATTGGGACTGAGCTTAACAAATTATGTTGACAAATCACTTTCTTATCTTAAAATACATCAGTGGTTAGTGTTTTTCTTCAGGGAAGAGGTCATCTATTGTTTTCATATGATCAAGATGTGGCAAATCCCTTGATGGGATTTAAAGGGAAACATCATGTGGTACCTTTCATAAGCTTAGCTGGGCTGTTTGAGTAATAATTCTGTAGGTATCCTCCTTTGCATTTTTTTGAGATGATGGCTGATTGATATAGCTGTTTATAGAGTGTACCGTTTTCTCGGAATAGATTACCTTTGGCTAACATATCGTAAACATGTGTGAGAGATTCCTTGATTGGTTTTGCAAAGATTGCTTGTCCAGTAGCTTCCCTTTACTGATTATTCTGTTATTTGTGTTTTGATTTTGGTGATGCACGTGAATGGTTATAGCACAACCACTGCCCATTGGTGTTGACGATGGTGTCTCGTCACTCTAGGAAGGCGGATAAAGAGGTCAAATTCAAGTTCCAAGTAGATTGGTGTTGATGAATGTGCAATGCATTTTTCTATTTAGGACAAACGTTAACACAAAAAGGCATAATGCCAGGGGCATAAAATTGTTTCACCTGAAAGTATAAATTGTACATTTTGGTTTCTAATGTGTTGAAGGCTTGCGATGAAACCATTTATGTTTCACCTGATTGCCTCATTCTTATTTCTGAAATTTATCCGTCCAGCATTTCGCTAAACTTGGTGTGTGCAGATCTGGAAAAGAAAAAGATGCGGAGGAATTCAGGGTGAGATTTTGGTGGAGGACTGATCTTCTCTCTCTAGCTTCCAGAGTGTTATGGTCCTCTGATACCGATTTCATTGTTTGTAGTTAATGCACACTCTGGATATTCAATCCTTTTACTAGTGGCTCATGCCCTGTTTGTTGTTGCATGGTTTGCAATGCAGTCACGCCAGTGTAGTTACATGTATAGTAACTATCTGATGTCATCATGATTAATTATTTATTTAGTGAAGCTGTGCGTAGAGAAGATTCTCTTTTATGTCGCCAGCATTCATATGCATGGTTTGGTTGGCTTCTGATGGGAAAATGATGAATACTGCTCCCACTGTAAACTAATATAAGATGTTTTAGGTCACTACTTAGTGACCTAAAACGTCTTACATTAGTTTACAGTGGTATCTACTCCCTCCGTTCGGAAATACTTGTCAGAGAAATGAATGTACCTAGATGTATTTTAGTTCTAGACTAGATACATCCATTTTGGTGACAAGTATTTCCGAACGGAGGGAGTAGCTGCTAAATAATCTGCTTCTATTTTGGTTCCATTTTCTTTGAGTTTCAAGGCTGAACTGGTTGCTGTTATGCACAGGGTGGCGACTGAGCTGAGTGTCATGGTGTTGTACCCAGCGAAGAACACGTCCTCGATGGTTACGCGGATGTCGACCACGGCGGCGTGCGGGGAGGGGAGGGGGGCAGCACCGGTGGTGCAGTAGGGGAAAGCGGTGCATGGTGACGCACCACTGGCCACGGCAACTCCACCGTTGTCACAAATTTTTTCGATACGCATGCTGTAGCTGCTACTGCAGGGTCGCCTTCTCCTACGGGAGCGGGGCATCAATGATGAAGCCGCCGCCCTATCTATCCTTCTCAGCGTCTGTGGTGCCGGGAGCTGGGGTGCGTCAACCGGTCAACGGGAAGCACAGCAGGCTTCACATGGGAGGGAGGGTGGCGACTTGACGTGAAACTTCCCTATCAAGTAGTTGCAATTGCTGCCTCATTTTTTGGTTGAATGGGTAGCGTGGGTGGTGCTACCGGTGCACCGGATGCCGTACAACATTTTAAAAATTCTGAAAAAAATTGAGCACATCAATGTATGTCATCACAAAATTTCGTATCAGAATTTGAAATATTTTTTGAGATACAAAAATGACAAAATTTACATCAGTGTGATAATGGGCCAAATCTAAAGCCCAACCTATGTTATATACTATTAGTGTTGAATTTGTCATTTTTGTTTTCGGAGCTGTGTTTCGAATTTTGACTTGAAATTTTGTGACAATCTACATTAATGATGTATCAATATGCTACATTTTTTTTAGAATTTTTCAAACATTTAAAATGTGCGACTTGAGTTCGGTGCACCCCGGGTGTCAATACCCTTTTTGAGTATTTGGGTGCAAAATATGGCACCTACCCAAAACACATGGGTACCCATGGAATTAAATACACATATTTTCTGTTCTTGTGTATTCTTTGAAATATCGGTATACTATCCGAGATACTCTTACACAGGTGTGGTAGAGGACGGAGATGAGGGTTGAATGGGGAAGGTTAGCTACCTGGACAACCTGGTGGTTGTCTTGTGGGACATAACTTGGTTGAGAAACAACATGGTATACTTTGGGAGATAAGACCTGATTCTGAGGTAATATACACCAGGACATGCAAGATTGAAAGTGTCACATATGGGAGTAATAGTCTGTTATTAATGGAATGAATGGCGTTCTCAAGATGGAACGGAGGTCAGCTCCTTGCAGCAATTCAACATCTCATTGATTACCCTATTCTCCATTGCTGCCAATTTTCTGGTTTCAAGCTACTCCCAATAGTGTTGCCATGTCGTGTTCTCCACTGAGCACCATTGCCCTCTTTCCTGGAGCCTCCTACTCCCTAACATTTTTAATTTCAAATCCTCCTCCTCTTCTCATTTCATGTCTCTGGCTACTACTTCCTTTGTCTTTCTCATCCTAGACCAAGATAGTAGTAAGCCTGCCACTACTTGGCTGAAGTTTGTGAGGTATATATGCACACCCGTCTCGACAGTGTCAAGTAGATTGGTTGGTGGGTCGATACTCTTTATTCACATTGATTTGATTCCACTGTATGATAAAGAAATAAAGATATAACAAAAAGATATGTTTTACCCAACCACGGAGCACTACCACCATGTATGGCCAAGGCCATAAGGATGATGTCACTAGTGGGCCCTTGATGTCAGGAATCCTTTACAAAACTTATGAACCGTGCAATTTGGGCTCGCTGGTAACTTCCTATTTTTTTTTTGTCAAGCATGTGCTTTTGTATTACCTAGGCATAATTTTCTCAAAAAAAAAACCTAGGCATAAAACATGCAGTAAACTCTGTTCCAAACTGAAAGTACAGTTCTTTATGTGTACTGAAATCTGTGTTTGATCAGTGTGTTCCTATTAGTAGATATCCTCTTTCTAAAGTTTGGTTGCTCCTGTCCTTCAGTTTGCTAGTAGATAGCCAGTCTCCCTTTTCAAACTTGGATGCTCATGTTGTTTATGTTCTGCTGAATGTGTAACTAAGAATCTCAGCATCCCAGCAACCCATGTGAGCTAGTAAATTCAGTTTTCGGTTTCAGTGTAATCTGCATGTGTTTTGCAAAATCTTGAGGTTTCCAGCAACCCTTTTGAAAGTTCTACTGATGAACCCCAGTAATCTTCATGTGTTTTGGACAAGTTTTCATGAATTTTTACTGTTTTTGTTCCTCAGTTAGTTAGTATTCCTCAGTATTTACTGAGCAGTACTGGGAAGAGCAATGCTAGAGTGGCTGGAGTTGCTCCCATCCTATTGTGAGGAAAACGAACAAAATATTGGATGTACATGAAGGAGTGCATCTTCTCCATCTTGTTGACACAGCCACCGCGTCCCATTTTTCCTTACCTTGCATCAGAAACCTATATATTCGACAAAAGTAGTAGTCATTGGAGTGTGTACAATGATCACTATTCCTTTGAAGTTCTCTTTACTGTCTAGTTAGACATGATTTACAATGTTGAGCTAATGTGGTTTTTGTGCCATGAGTTTTGTATCGTGCTTTTCTGTATAATTTAAAGTGGCAATGTTCTTATTTTTACCCTTTACAATGACTGGCTATGTTCTAATTATGTTTTGGTATTATTCCATCATGCTTTACTATTTTTAGATATGGCCCATTTTTACAATGAATTTATATATAGTTTTTAGTGGCAATGTTCTTATTTTTGTATAATTTACATAATGAATTTCCAGTGTAATCTATTTTTGGAAAACTGTAATTCACATTATACACTCCTACATAACCGTACATTATTAATGCAATGGAAAGTGATCCCAAGGTGGAAAGAGGGTACACATCAGTGAGGGGAGGTCCTGGAAGCTCCTCAGCATTTCCCGGTTGTTCTTGTGCTACTCAACTATACATTGAATTCTACTATTCTCCATGGGTGCTAATCCTCCGCCTCAAACTACTCGCGATAGTGTCGGATTGTCATGTTCTCCACTAAGCATCATTGTCCCCTTTCCTGGCGCCTCCTTACTCCCTAAATGCTTTTAATTTCAAATCCTCCTCTTCTCATCTCATGTCTCTGGGCTACTTCTACCTTTGTCTTTCTCATCCGAAACCAATCTGATAGCAGTAGATCGTCGAGCTTACCACTACTTGGCTGGTGGGTACTCTTTATTTGCATTATTCTGATGCCACTGTATGGTAAAGAAGGAAATAGATATAGTTTTGCCCAACCACATAGCAGCACATCCATGTAGGTCCAAGGCCATATGGATGGTCCCACAAGTGGGCCCTTGATGTCTGAAATCCTTCCAAAACTTATGTACCGTGCAAGGCTCCTGGTAACTTTTACCACAAATGTAATTGGGGGAAAGGCTTTTGTTCTGCTGACTGCATCTGCATGAATATCACTAGCACAAAGAAAAAAAAATAGAAATAGACAGCAGGTCTTGTATCAAGGTAGATAGATGGGGTTATCTGATATAAAGGAAAATTCATAGAACAAGGTGCAAGATAAGCAGTACCGATAAGGTTGAACAGATTTTTTTTTCAATTCTCGGGCTTGGCCTCGTGCTACAGTAGCTTATGACTGAGTGCCCGCCCAATCTGACAATGACAAGGAATCAACATAATATCTGAATTTTGCATTCTAACATGGCATGTATCGACAAGGAAGCAATGCTACATCGATCAGCATCGCGGTGGTTGAGACTCGGCCATGGTCCAGAATGTCCTGTCTCGTTGGATTATGTTCTGCACTAAGCACAGGTAACCTCATGCTACTCAAATGTGTATTGAATCATTGTGTCCTCCATTGAGAATTGATGCATTCCTGCGCTCACAAACTATGGAATGTACCACTGGATAATCATATCGTCCACTGAGCATCAGATCCCTCATTCCCGGCGTCTCCTACTCCCTAAAGCCTTTGGTTCCACATTTTCCTACTATTTCTCGTCCCATCTCTCTACTACTACTACCTCCTTTGTCTAGATGGTGCGCTATATATGCATATGGCCATCTGCACGGTGTTGGGTATGTACTGTTTTTCCTTAACTATTTAATGTCATTGCTTGGTAAAGTAGTACATAATGTACCTATGACAAAGTTAAATTTTTTTTGCGAGTATATGACAAAGTTAACTTTTTTTTGCGAGTATATGATAAAGTGTACTTTGACGTGGTTTGATATATTGTCTTGCATACCACCGGTTGTTGGAATACATTAATGCAATAATATGTACATCAAAATATGGTGCATCTCTTTTACCATCTATGGCATACAGTGGTTTGCGATAGTTCTATTCTTATAACATGGAATTGAATGGGTGATCTACAGTGAGTGCAGCATTTTGGTGCTCGAGCAACAAGTATCTCGTTATCCCAATAGTCCACCGGCCCATGGGGATCTCAATTGTTCACCGGCCCATCAGGATTTGAGCGAAAATCTGTTTCTGGAGAAGGTGAATGTGGCCATCGATGTGGAGCTCACATTTGAGGCCAAGCTATTCCTGTTAAAAAAAGGGCACGTACTTTAACGTTCTTGTCACAGCCTAGGCATGCCAAACCTTTTTTGGTTTCCCTCATTTGATACACCTTTGCTGCAACCTACATGACCTAGGAAGATGGTCTTGATCTTTCTTGGAAACCTGATGACAAGATCATCGTGTTCTACAACTCCCCTGACTCACTATAGTTCTTGGTGGTGATCCCGAATTTGTAGGCATGCTATAGCTATATGGTTCTAGATTATACTCCGCAACTTGCTGCCGGAATTGGTTGCAATGTATTTAAATGTTTTTTTTCTTTTCTTTTGTAGGAATACGAATATTGTTAATAAAATGACAACCGGAACTGAAAATAATACTATGATTTACTATACTTGATTATTGTATAGTTTTAAAATATCCATTACATATAAGTAGCATAATAGAACGCATGGTGGGTTTGTGTCCATGCAAGGATTTGCCAGACTCCTTTCAGGAAAAGCAAAATGAACAACTAGATTAGCATAATAACCATCAAGGATGTATGGTGGCAGCATCTCGCATCTCTGTAATTTTTTATAGTAATATTTCACTTAGAGTGTTCACACTGTTATTCCCTAAACACATTTTACTGGAAGGTAGTAATGTCGATGGAATTAAAGGCTGGCAATGGACTCTGAATTGAAATACATGACCTATGCAATTCTATATGAAAGGCTTGTAAGTTTGCAAACAAAATATAAGTTTCCAAATACATATCCCAACATGTAGTGACATATTTGTATATCAAAAATCATGTGCTCGAGATACAAACATGTGCAGAATTACACAGGGTAAAAGGGGCGAGCAAAATATGTGTTACATACAAGTTATTCTGGAATGACACAAAATAGTTTGTAGTATGGTGCGACGCAAGTGCTTCTGATCAACTCTGGTGGATAAGCTGAAGTGTCTTCCTATAAGTGACTGAAATTCCGCAATGATAAAAATTAGCTCGATTCAAGAGTAGAGAAAAAAAAATCCTCACCCGTCGGTCATATGTGGGATCGAGTCCAAGGGCAGAGAAGGTTGTTGGCCATCAATGTTGTGTGAGCCAATATTAATATGGGGATAATATAAAAGAATGCCTGGAGTGCAACGTGTACATATTTGGCTCCTGCACAAATGAATAAACCATGTTATTGCCAGAACATCCTGATCATAGTATAGAGATAATAACAAAGTAACTATATGCCTCTACTTCAATATTACACAATCATTCAATTTGCTCTGATTAATTCTATGTCTGGTTCTTTCTGATTGTGTGTTTTACTGTGATTAATCGTGTATCACGTGGATTTTATTTACCTTTGACTTAGGTGCAGTTTATTGCTTCCGCGAGATGCACGGTTTTGCTTTCGCAAGGGGCACGGCCGTGCCTCCATCGAAAACGAAAAAAATAACACAGTTTGTTGTTTTTTCCTTTCGCGTGAGGCACGATTTTGCTTCCACGAGAGGCTTGGTTTTGCTTTCGCGAGAGGCACAGCCGCGCCTCTTTTGGAAAGGAAAAAAAACGTGCTTCCGGTTCAGGTTTTTTCTTCCAGGTTTTTTCATAAAAAAAATGTTTGTCGAAACCTATCAACATACGATCTAGTTTTGTAGATCTCGACGCATGAAATCTAATGATGAAAATGGTTTGAGATTTGGACACGCGATTTAAGAGATGAAATATTTTGAATAAACGAATCTACAAAAAAAATGAAAACTGCCAGATTGCGACATGTGGCGCACATGTAGTGTGCCACTTGTCACAACCTGGGTGTGGGGAGTGATCTTTAAAAGGAGTACTCCTTAATAGCGATTTTGGTAATTCAATCTTTTCTCTTTGAGTAAACCAACCCGTCTGGACATAGCAGGAAACTGTGAAGCCTGCCCAGTTAAACGTGTGGGCGCAACAGCAAAACCGTGCGAGTGCTAATGGGAGGATAGGGGATGACGTGGCCGCACGAGAAGCGAGAGAAATCAGCTAGTGAGGCAGCTATTTCGATATAGAAGATAAAAACACAATAACATTCCTGTTTGATCCCATTAAATATGGGGAAAAAATTTGGAGTCGGCGTGCCGGCCAAATCTTCCGCGAGCCGTGAGCCACGTCGACATCCCGCGCCCACCCAAGCGACGACCCGCATGAGACCCATATTTTGTTGTACCCCACGTGGACCACCCCTCCTCCCTTATCCTTTTCTCCAACACACGTCTTCATCCCCTACCTTTAACCGCATCCTTGCCCCGCGCCATGTTTCTTCTTCCTTTTCCCCCGTGCTGCTGCCGGCCGGTGGCCTCTGCCGGCTGTGTGCTCCACCGAGACGGGGGACTACCCGATTGGTGCCGGTCGGGAATGCTGCATCGAGCTTTCTTCCTATGACCGGTGTACCCGTGTTCGAGGATGCTACCACCGACGGCCGCTTTTTTTGCTACAACCGAGAAATAGAAATAGAAATGCATGCAACCGTGCTCGTCGGTGCACTTGCAGTAGCATGGAAGCCATGAAAAATGGGTTGTAGCAAATTCCTTGGCCGGTTGTAGAAAAAACCGATTATGGTTGCAGCAAAACGTCGTCCTCGTCCTCGCAGGTTCGCAGCTAAGAAATGAAGTTTGATGCTTTTTTCAATGTCGGTTGTAGCTTTTGTGACGCCGGTTGCAACTTTTCATTGTCTTTCGTGGCTCTTCGTCTCTACAGTTGAAACTTTTTTCATCGCCGAATGAAGCTTTTTCCATCGTTAGATGAAGCTCTTTTCGTCACCGGTTGCAACTTCTCGTTGTCATCCATAGCTTTAGTTGTATACGGGTTGAAACTTTTCTCATCGTTAGTTGAAGCTTTTTTCCTTGCAGCCACAAACGCAAAGAGGCACCGAGTCATGGGCGCAGTGGTGTCGAAGTAGTGCTGCGCCGGGAAGAAGACGTTGTTGACGACGCGTCCCGCCAGGTTTGCCAGGCCCGGGGACATGTCCTAGATGATGGCACGCGCCGGTGTTGCCAGCACCGGGCATGCGTAGATGGGTGAAGACAAAGTCGACGAAGCGCCGAACAGGCTTGCCAGACCCGAGGACACTCATGGATGAAGGCATGCATTGGTGTTGCCAGCACCGGTCATGCGTAGACGAGGGACCTGCACGAGCTATACGCCATGTCGAGGAGCCAGAGGGACAACAGAGAAGAAGACTCGATGACGGTTGTGGTGCCAATCGGCGTGGGGCCGATGTCACCAATGGTGGTCGGAGTAGACAAAGTGGTCATGGAAGATGATGGCAACGCTGGCGAAGGGCTGGTGCTGGACAAAGACGAGAAGGGTGGACGGCCACTGGCGGCGACGGCGGCCGAAGAAGAGCGGCGGCTGCAGCGGCTAGGTTAGGAGCGCGGCGACGATGCTCGAAGTATGCAAGAAACCCGACAATACAATGAAGACTAGTGCGGCGCATACCACAGAAAGTTGACACGCGGGGACGCTAGAGTGGACCGTGGGCCGCGGCGCTAAGGCCCGAAGGGGCGATGTAGCAGCAGCAAGCGGGTCGGGGCGACGGCGGGTAGACATCAGGGCAGCGGCATGGTCCACGGACCGCGGCGCTATGGCCCGAAGGGGCGGTACAGCGACGGTGCACGGATCAGTGCAGCCACTGGGACGGCCTCGGGCGGCGGCGTGGATCACGTGACACGCTCGCTACGGCGGCCCGACGGGGCGACGCAGCGGCTGCTTGAGGGTCGGTGCAACCACGGAGACAACATGGAGCGGACGGCCTCGGGGTGGTGATGGAGGCCGCGGCACTACGGCCCGAAAGGGCGACGCAGCGGTGACACGGGTCGGTGCAGCCGCGCGGAGAACCACGGGACGACGCAGCGGCAGCCCGATGCTCGATCGGTGGAGGGACGCGCTGTACTCGGGACAATCTTCATAGGATCTGCGGAGACGTAGATCTAGATGTTAAATAAATGGATGGTCAAAAATTAAGAAAACCGAAATGTTAACCGTCGAATGTTCTCTTGGAGAGAATCACAAACGAATAGTCACAAGTGGCATCCCTCCCAGCGAACGTTTGCCAGTGAAGTCCTAAAAACCGTTATTCCAGTTCAGAAAAAATCTTATTGGCTCCCGTATTGGCGGGGGAGTAGTGAGATGGACCTTCACCACTAGCTTTTGGCATGTCAATGTGGTGTTGGCCTGCGCCAGTGATACCATGATGGAGCGAGGCGGCCGATAATTTTGACTCAGTGTCAGATGGGTGTGGAAGTAGGTTTGTAGTGAAGCAGTGCCAACACATTGATAATCAAGTAAAGCAATAATTCTCAAGTCAATTGGACATATCCAAAACATGAGAAACAAAAATGTAGTGGAAGGAGCTCTAAGCTCAAATTTAACAAAGTAAGAGGAGTGAAGATTACGGAGCGCCTTGAGGAAGGATATGTGTTGTCTGGACATTGTTTGGCAAGTTGTTTCTCCTCTTTTTAGAGTTGGCTGCTCTTTCTGATGCAGAGGCTTGGGGTGCCCCTTTTTTTTAAAAACAAAAATACTAACGCCCACATGTGTGTCAGTTTTGCAACTCGCTCACGCGCGTGGATTATCGTCCAGTGCAGTTTGCACGAATCTTGACATATTAAGGCAAAATTTGCATGCCACGTAGGACGGGGCTGGCGTGTCGGCGTTGAAGAGTTTGTCCACACGTCCGCACCACGTTGTTTACCAGCTGCGCTGTGTGGGCGAACTAGTTTCTGCCCACACAGCCACCACCTAGTTCATGCGCGTGTGGGCGAACTGCTTTTTGCCCACACGAAACTCCTACGTTGTGGATGGCAACTACAGTTATGCGAACATGGCAACTAGGTAAACACACATGGCAACTGTGATTCTTTGCTAGACGGTAACTGCAGTTGCGCGTATGTGGCAACCAAATAAACACACATGGCAACTGTGATTAACAATACATGGCAACTATGGTTGGACCACATGTGGCAACTAGGTAAACACATATGGCAACTACTGTTAATCATATGTGGCAAGTAGTTAATCACACACGGTAACTACGGTTTGATTATACGCGGCAATCACCATAAATTAGACATGGCAACTATAGTTAACCAAAATAGATAGAGTTGCCATGCTTTTACAACTACACTTGCCATCCCGGATAATTACATCTTCCAACCAGGATGACAACTAAATCGTCATCCCACGGGTACCTAACGTAGCTGTGTCAGGACGTGTGCGCATTTTTGCTTCGTGCCACACGCGTAGGGTGGAGATGAGTAATACTTGTTGGGCGTGTGACACGAAGTAGCTGCGCCCACATATGTGGGCAATTCTAATGTCCGCCCACACACAGTCCGTGTGGGCTGCTTCCTGCTCATACCATACATGGTGTGTGGGCGCATGTCGAATATACCACACGTGTGGTGGATATCGGCGTCCTAAAAAATATACTCCCTCCGTTCCAAAATTCTTATCTTAGATTTTTCTAGATACAGATGTATCAAATCACATTTTAGTATTAGATACATTCATATCTAGATAAATGTAAAACAAGAATTTTGGGATAGAGGGTGTATATCACAAAACAGAGGTGCACAAAAACTTTTTGCCAAAGGAACATGTGCCTTCCTTTTTCCTCTTTTTATTTTTTCCTTTTTTCGCCAAGTTACAACTCACTGCCGTATACACACACGTATATGTATATATGCAGCCCAGCCACCGGCCTGACACGTATACCTAAACCTGCTCGTACAAGATGAGTAGAATCCTAACCTGACTCAACATGACCTACACGGCCGGACAGAAGTACTATTAGTACACCTACGTACTCAAACCATACTACTACTCGGACACTAGGCATGCATGCCAACTCCTGCTACTACATCACATCACGTAGGACTCTACTAATTCAAGATTAATCCTAACAATCTCTTCTTAATTTTGATTTTCATCTTCTGTGCTGATTCGATCTTGACTCGTGTAGATCATCCTTTGTCGACTCATTCTCTCGCACCACGATAAGTCAAATTGATAGGCTTCATTGGTCGCAACAATCTCTCCTCAATTTTAACTTGACAAATTTACGAACCTCCTTAAATATATATGCCCTTGGACTACCCGGTCTGCTAGAACCTTGTGGAATACACCACTCTATAAACTTCACCATCCACCCTAGAGAGATACATGCCGGCTCCTTAGAGCATCTCCACTAGCCCCCCCCCCCCCCTCCCAAGAAGGTCGCCGACGGTAAAAATATGTCCCAGTCACGCCCCCAAACTTTTGATTTTCGCCGGATTTCGCAAAAACTAGCGCCGGCACTCTTATGCAGAACCCAGCCCATCGGGGAGCACCTGGGAGCGGAGAGAGAAAATTTTGCATGCATTTGGCCCACAATCAGCCTCCCACTCTCTCTTTCCTCCCTTTTTCTCCGGGTCCCACCCACTTGCATGCCTTCTCTTTTGGTATTGGTTCTCTCCACCAAACGCAGAATGAGATTTTTCAGGCCGCGCACTGCTCCTTGCACCTACCAGCGCCGCGCACGGGTCCGCCTCCACCACCGCGCCGCACCTTCCCGCGCCGCCGCGCCGCGAAGAAGGAGCCCTGCCCGCGCCCCAGCAGGCTGTGCCGCTCCAGCAGCTCCCACGGCGGCGCCGCGCTCGGGTCCGCCTCCACGGCAGCAGAACCCGCGCAGCTGCGGCCGCAGGAAGTGCAGCACCAGCTCGTCCTCCGTCGGGCGGCCCCGGCCACAACGAGCCACGGGCGACCCCGGCTCCTTTGTGCGCTCCACGGGCGGCCAGGGCGGGAGGCCGGGCGGCGCGTGGGGTGGCCGGGCTGGCCGGGGCGTGGCCGGCAAGCCCCCCACCTCCTTCTCCTCCTCCTCTCCATCCTTGTTGGCGGCGGTCAGGGAGGGCGCGCGCGGGGGCGCGGCCACGAGTGCGAGCGGGCGCGGCCACGGGCACGAGCGGGCGGCCACGGACGCGAGCGGGCGTGGGCGGCGGGGGCACGGACGCGAGCGGGCGGACACGGACGCGAGCGGGCGCGGGCGGCAGGGGCACGGACGCGAGCGGGCGGCCACGGACGCAAGCGGGCGCGGGCGGCGGGGGCACGGATGCGAGCGGGCGGCCACGGACGCGAGCGGGAGCGGGCGGCGGGGGCACGGACGCGAGCGGGCGCGGGCGCGGCCACGGGCGCGAGCGGGCGGCCACGGCCACGGAGTGGGTAGCCACGGACGCGAGCGAGCGAGGGCGGCGGGGGCATGGACGCGAGCAGGCGCAGCCACGGGCGCGAACGGGCAGCGGGGGCACGGGCGCGAGCGGGCGGCCACGGACGGCGCCGCCACGGATGCGAGCGGGCGCGGCCACGGGCGCGAGCAGCGGCGGCCATAGCGGGCGGGGGCAGCAGCGGCCAGCGGAGGCGGCGAGGACGCGCGGCTTGGGGGTAGACACGACTGGGAAGATTTTCATCCCTGAGCTAAAATCTTCGCCGGCAGCCCCCAGGCGGCGAAAAAATGCCTCCTAGAGGGCTCAACGGCTGAAGATGCTCTTATGGATCATACCACCCCGTGAACTACACTTCCCACTGCAGCCTCATGTAAAGACAATGACCAATAGATCATGCAAGCATAAACGCTGAATATGTTCACTGACGCCACCTCATAAACTTCAGTACAGTTACAACCAATTAAAACACAAAGAGTGCAGCTAAGGTTCACATGAGAATACTAAGCGTTCACTCAACTCGACCTAGATGCTCCTCTACTGAGATGCCCACTAGTTCACCCCACGGATTGTCTCCTCCTCCTCAGGCAATTAGTCGTTCTTGATGCTGAAGGAAACTACAGATCTCCTCCAGATTATGGCCACTAATCGTGTCGATAGTATGGCAAGTCAGGTCCAACAACCTCTTGATGTTGGAAAAAAATTATATGAGATCAGGTCTCACGGTTAGCAGGTGAGACCCATTCTGATGGATGACACGTGGCATTCACAAATCACAAAGCATCTAATCTCTCCCCCCTGATTTTAAGTGGGGGGTGGGGTGATTTGTGAATGCCACGTGTCATTTATCAGGATGGGTCCCGCGTGAGACCTGGTCTCATAGAATTCTTTTCCCTTGATGTTGAGGTAACTTGCAGTCTGGGAGGGAAAAAAATTGTATGAGACCAGGTCTCATGGTTAGCAGGTGAGACCCGTCCTGATGGATGACACATGGCATTCACAAATCACAAAGCATCTAATCTCTCTCCCCCCTGATTTTAAGGTGGGGTGGGACATGCTTTGTGATTTGTGAATGCCACATGTCATCCATCAGGATGGGTCTCGCGTGAGACCTGGTCTCATAGAATTCTTTTCTGCCTGGAAGGGGGTAAAAAGAACCATAGGGTGTCAAAGAGAAGCATTAATCTGTAATGGCTATAGAACATGGATAATTAGATAGACTTTCTTGCATTAAGATGTGTTACAAGCTAATAAAACACAAAACAGCACATGAAGTGACCTCGTGTGCTATATACACATTAATATATGTAGGATAATCATAAACACCATATATTGTTATGAGTAGTCTCATGTTTCCGCATGTTAATCATATACAATTTGCTGGCACATTGATAGTGCAGCTAGTAAGTTCACACTGATCATAGTAAAGATTCAAAGGTTACGCATAACAATGATATGCACATATCAGGGAAACATATCAGACCACAAGATGATGCCCTAACCAATTTACTAGGATTTTGTATGGCCGGCCAATGTCTGCGTCGCTAATAAAGCACAATCATGTATAATCTAAATCTAATCTAGTCCAATCGAATCGAATCTACCTTGATGGTTGTACGAGGAGTTCGTCCAATCTAATATAAATAGTATCAAGACGCGCAAGCCCAATCTAGATCGAGTGCCAGAAGGGGAACATCAAGAAAAAGTAGATCTAGAAAAAGAAAATGGTCGAATTGAAGGATATCATACCTGGTTGAGGTCGAAGAGGGTGGCACGGTTGACCTTGATGAATTCTCTGTCCCAGATCTTGAGGTCCTTTGCTAGGGCGGCGGGAGCCACGGTGTCAGACGCAGCGGCACCGGTGGCTCCAGTGGTTGGCATGGTCGGGACGTGTTTGTTGCAGTACTCGATGACCCTGGAGAGGATCTTGGAGTTGATGTTGGGGATCGGAATGCCTTTGTCGGCGCACTCATCCTCGATCATTTGGCGGATGGTCTGCGACTCCATGGCGACTACCTCCTCTACCTCGAACTCCATGGTGTCAGACGACATGAGCATGATCATCTTCTTCTCGCCCGCCTCTGCGGTCGCCATCACTGCTAGATCTGGGCCGGAGGTGGTGGCGGACGAATTGGGGATGGGGGAAACCCTAGAAACGCAGTGGCGGCGGCAGAGGAGAGGAAAAGATGGGAGATTTGGTTGCTGCGGATGGGCCGGGCTAGGTTGGACATCTATCTATCATACATCGCAAGGAAACGAAGCAAAGTACTACCAAACCAAACCGAACCAAATTTGGACCGAATTTGTTTGATGACATCCGCGGGAGTAGGGGTCCGAGCACACATTGGACCGTCCGATCTATATCTAGCACATGCAAGGCAGCGGTGGTACTTTAATAAAAAGACTCCCACCGCTCCCCTCTTCGCTTTTGCAAAAAAAACCTTTATCTCTCCCGTGCAACCCCATTCCTGCCGAACCTCCTCCAGCCAGCCATGGATCCCGATCTATCATGGTGGGCACCGCACCACCGTTCACCCCCAACGCCAAGCCATGGAAGCACTGGTCTTCATACGCACGCATACAATAATTCTTGTGTTGTTACCTAAATATAAATACATCTGTCGGCTAGTATTGGCGAGCAAAATCATCGCAACAATGCTATTGATTCAGTACATTTACATATTTGCAAGAGTTTTTGATATAGCTTATCGTTTCTCTGTTCATTTGGAACAAACTATTCAATTAAAGATGCACCAAAAGGACCACACATGGTACATCCCAGTCTCTTGAGGATAATGAAGAGATATAGGTAGTTGAAGATGTGAATGTTGTGCAGTGAAATGCAAACTACTATCACATATATTAGGAAAGTAACAATATGGTGATACAAACTGCAGCTCGGATGACAGACCAAGGAACCGTTAAACATATACCAGATACTAAATGCAACATTCAATGTGACAACACAACAACACATGGATATAAAGATAGGAAATAGAACAATGGAAAAAAATAGATGTAGTTTCCTTTTATGATATTCCGAGAAGCCCACTGATAGCAAGGTGCATATTAGTTAAGTCAAAAAATTGAAGACCTGCGACGCCATGTTGTGTGAAATAATAAAGTAACAATATGTGATACAAATTGCAGGTCTGATGACAGAATGCAACTGATAAGAAATGTGGACTAGTTAACTTAAAATTCATAAAATGAACCCAGGGTCTTTTAACTTGGCAGCTAATTTTGCTTTACTTTATGAACTCATAAATAGTCAAATCAACACTTTAACTTGGTATTTATGTTCACACTGATCCAAGTTTCCACTGATCAGTGCAGAAAAATTGCCACCGAGAGGGCGACTGAGGCCCAACAACCTCCTATATTTTGTGAAAAGCCCTTCGAGTCTTTGATTTTTCTGACACACCCATGTGTTTTGTGGTACAAGGAAGGGTGATCACACCATAGGCGTTAGACAATGATCTAATGATGCATTGTGATGGAACGACACACCCCTTCCAACTATGTTGTTGCTACTCGTTTCATATTCCAGCTTAGAGATTTAGGTAGGCTTTTACCAAATTATGATATGATGAATTTTGGCCTATACATAATTTTACATTATGAACATTGTGGTTTCTTAGCCCTGTTTCTTCTCTTTACCGTCAATGCGACCTAAGGCGGCAAATGCAAAAGCTTTCTCAAAATGTGGTTGCTTAAAGAAACTTAACAAACATCCATTGCATGGTTGTTGTGTCACATGTGTTTATATTTAAGCACGAGAAGGGACATGGAGCAGGGTCATAACTCATAAAGAAGCTATCGTGCACACCGGAGGCTGAGCAAAGGCTAGAGCTCACCATTGCTAGGATCATATCAAAATACACCCCAACCACATAAATAATGGATAGAAGTTTTGCACCGAGTCTAAACTGTTTTTGCGGTGCTGTTGAAGCCCAGATGTGTGCCCCATAGGAATCAGAAGCATCGGGATTTGTGACCCTCCCGCTCCCCCGCTAGGGTTCCCTCCCCCGCCGCCGCCGGCCTCCTCGCCTGCTTCCGCCGCCGCCGGCCGCCGGGCGAGCGCCGCCAGGCTCGCCCCGCTCCCTCCCCTCCCCCTCTCCTCCCCCACCCCCGCGGCACGCCCGCGCGTGCCGGCGGGGGGGACCTTACCTGCTGCAGCCTCGGACTCACCTTCCTCCCCTCCCCCCCGCCGTCGCCGGCGAACTCCGTCGGGCAAAGCCCGGTGGGCGCGGCGGCGGCGGGTGTCGTGGGAACGATTCCGACAATAATAAGGGATAGGGTAACGGAGCATGATCTATCGAGATGCATATGGGTGACACAGTGGTTTTAGCGAGTTCGGGCCTCTCACGGTGGAGATAACAACCCTACTTCTCGTGCTCCGGAGAGGCTTTGTTTATCTTAGTATGTATCCGGAGATTACAATGAGAGGAGAATGGATCCCCGTAGTCCTGAGACTAATGGCGAAAAGAGCAAGAGGTGGAAGAAAAGAGCCCCCTAGTCTAGTGGTGGGGGTGGCTTATATAGAGTGCGCCACCCCCTCACCTCCTATGTTACAAAGTGGGGCATGAATGTCATAATGCCAGCCCACTACCAAGCCCTCACTATGAGAGTGATGCCGACTGCTTTGCTGCCTGCTGGTCTTCGTATATCCGAGTGAGTCGTACGACCGAGTGGTGAACTATCATCCGAGTGGATGGTATGCTGCTTGGTCGAATGGATAGTATGCTACTTGTCCGAGTGGATAATATGTCTGTATGAAATTTATCTGGACCCACATGTTGTGTGGACCCCATGCTTCATGATATTTCGACCCTTCGTGGGCCTACCTGTTATGTGTATCCCCAACAGCGGGGCCCTTCTCCCCCCTGCTCGTGGGACGCCGGCGTGGGGCGGCCTCCTCGAGCTACGGCGCTGGACTTCGCGGGGTTCGGCGGCTTGGCGACGGGCTCACGGGGGCGGCCGGCTGGTGGCGGCGCGCCGGCGCCCTGGGTCTCGTGCGTGGCGGGGCGGCTGCGGAGCTCCCCGTCTCGGGAGGTGGCGCGCGGTCGGCCCCTTGCTGGATCCAGCCGGATCTGGTGGTGGGGGTCGGCCGGCGGCGCGTGGCGGCGGTGGTGCGTGCCCGGCGGCTCCGGCGCTATGAGCTCGCCGGGCGACGCAGGTAGGGCAGCGGTCGGGCGTGGCCGTTGCTCCGGCCGTGGGCGGCGACGTGTGGAGGTTCGGCGGTGGTGGACTTCCGGTGTCGTTGCCGCTTCATGGTGGCTTGGCGGATCTGCTTGCGGCGGCGGCCGACTTTTCCGGCGTCGGCTTGTCTGCGATCGGGCCGTTTCGGCCTTCACTCCATCTCCTCGGTGCTCGGTCGCTACTCCCTTCGAAGGGCTGGCCCTTTCCCAGCTACAGTTCATCGCTCGTCTCGCGCCCGGTGCAGCAAGACCGAGCTCGTCTCGCGCACAGTGCCGTAGGACCGAGCTCGTCTCGCGCACGGTGCAGAAGGACTGACCTCGTCCCGCCCCACGGTGCTGCAGGACCGATCTCGTCTCGCGCTCCGGGCTGCAGGCTGGGTCGATGGATGCCAGTGTTGGCCGACCTATTGGGTCTCGACGCTGGGGGTGGGCCAGGGGTGCAAAGGCGGATCCTTTTCTGCTCGTCTCTTTGGTTGGGGTAGCGGCGGGTCTCGGGTGCGGTGGTGTCAAGGTCTTGGATGCCGGGGCGGCGGCCCTGATGGCGGTGCACGGTGCTCTTGGGCAAAGCCCGTGTCCTGGCGCTGCCCGATGACCATGGCCGTGTGGGCGGCGTGGTAGCCGGGGTGTAGCATTCGGTGGCGGTGAGTGGTGGCCGGGGTGAAAACCTGATCTATCTTTGGACGGACCGGCGACGGCAAAGCTCGTTCCCTTTTTGAAGGTGTCGTCGCGGCTCTCACCGCCCGTCGTGCGGCTCCGGGGGAAACTCTGATCCTCGGATCGGGCGGTGGCGGCGCTCCGGTGTCGTATCCTTCCTGAAGGCGCCGTCTTGGAGTCCACGGTTCGTTGTATGCGGCTTCATCTCTTCGTGGTAGTGTGCTAGGGGTGGTGTTGCTGCGCTCAGTGCTTGTGTTTCCTGCCTTGGGTGTGTGTGGTGTTGGCGTGCGTTTGTATCGGTTGGTGTTGATCTTTACTTTATATATAAAACGGGGTGAAAGGCTTTTTCGGTAAATTGTGTGTGCACGGAGTAGCATCACCATGATGGTCAGAAGGATATAAACTATCATTCAAGGATTCATCACAGTACGTATCAACTGGGTCAGACTAGTACTAATTATCTCCACCTAAGGATTACTTTGAATTGCTGCAACACCCAAATTTTATTTTGTGAATACATGTTTGATAGTACTTCCTCTGTAAACTAATATAAGAGTGTTTAGATCACTACTTTAGTATTCTAAATGCTCTTATATTAGTTTACGGAGGGAGTAGTTGACAATATATCCAAAGTTATATGCTAGCGAGATTAGTAGATGTGTCGGAAGTGTGACCACATCTGTGTACTCAATTTCTTAGAGATATTCTTAGATAAGAAAGTAGAGGCTACTTTCTACCTTATACTCCCTCCGTAAAGAAATATAAAACCGTTTAGATCACTATAGTAGTGATATAAATATTTCTTTATAGAGGGAGTATATTCCAAAAAGATCTGAGAGTTGCTCAAAGGAGCAAGGCAACCTGAAGTAGACCATATCCAGGTCACACCACAGAGCAAAGGCCAATGCCAATAAAGAAAAAGCACGAAAACGAAAAAGAATAGAAGTGAAGAAATGATGCAGTATAGCAGAATGTTACATGAAACGACTATGCGGCCGTAAGAAAACATGTGCTATGCGGCCATAAGAAAACATGTACTCCCTCCATCCTGAATTATTTGTTTTAGATTTGTCTTGATACAGATATATCTACACGTTTTAGTGTTAGATACATCCTTGTATAGACAAATATAAGATAAGTAATTTGGGATGAAGGTAATACAATCTTTTTTGGGTCTTCTTCTCGAACAGAGAGCTCCATACCTAACTTTAGCAGCCTGTAGTTTGATGATAGGAGGTTTCAGTTGAGATGTGAACGCCCAAGCCTCTGTTCTTCATTGCGTAAATTGATTGGTTTGTTCCCAAGCAACAAGACAATCAGCCTTATGTTCATTTGACCATTCACCCTGGAGCAAAATTAATCATGTCGTCGGCATACTGCAGCACCAGGAAGTAGAGCATTGCTATCGATGGGGTTAGCAAGACAGCCATGATTAGAGTGTTGATGCACATCCTTTGGAGAATACCAGCAACACGAACGAAAGGGCAAGGCGATAACGACCCTCTTGTGAAACTCCACACTCGGAAGCAATCAAAACCATAAAGAAGAACCTGAGCTTGAACAATTTGCAGGATAGCCTTATTTCATTGTACCCGTTTTGTCACCAATGCCGCTATGTTACAGCGGGTAATTCAGAATGCAATCCCAACCGATATTGTGAAATACTTTTTGGAAGTTTAATTTTATTACGATCATGGGTAGCCGCCTCTTTTGCGCACATTTAACAGGCTCCGAGGCCTACGCAAAGTTTTTAACAATAGCCTTCCCTCTAATGTACCCTGCCTGCATGCTATGAACAAGATGTGCAGTGAATTGCTGCAGCTGGATAGCCAGAACCTTTGTCAGCAGTTTAATGAGACTATGGACCAAAAAGACTGGGGCGATAATGCTTTGATTTCCCAACGGACCTCAACTTTCGGTAGCAGAGAGATGCGTGCCAAATTGATGCATAGATTAACCTTATGCTCCAAGAAAGCAGCAACAATTCTAGCCAAATATCAGAAAAGCCAAAGCACCATCTGCCCCTGCCTATGCATGCAAATCTATTGAGACTAGCCAAGTGTTGCTAGCTAAAAACTCCACCAAAAGAACTTCATTATGAATCTCTTACGAGAAAAGCAATGCTATTAATCTGTTATCGAGAAATTGAGGTTCTTACGAGCAAGCTCCCAAGTTGCAATTTGCACAAATAAAAGTACATCAGCATGAACTTTACACACAAAAAGCCTAATTCATATGTACTGATAATAGGCCATGAGGATGATCAGGAGAGAACACAACAACGGGGGCAGCGGATAGGCTTTGTTCTTCGAGGAATATGTATGTGCCTGGCTTGCGACATGCCACCTGAACTGAACATGTTGCTTGTAACGCTGGTGATTTCAGAAAGAGGAAAAGAAGGAAAACACAGCTGAAGAATATCATGTTGTCACAACCTGTTGCCTTGGCGATCGCTAGACGTGGGCAGAGTATACGGTAGTCGCTTGTGGAGAATATATAACCGGACTAAGGAAGGAGATGGGATTGGGAGGAATAAGGAGCAAGCAGCAGCGCAGACAAAGTTTCTTCAGTTCATTTCTTCGATGATTCGTCATTCTCCCCTCCTGTGTGCTTTTACCCTTCTTCGCTCCAAGGATTGATGGGCTGGGACGGCCCACGTACAAGAGCACATAGCACAGGTGCGGACCAGCAGATGAAGAGGATGGTTGAACAGGGAAGGACAGCTACAACAAGGTGGTATATGACTTGGTAGAGAAATGACAGTAATATACATTGGCACATGCAGGATTGAAAATGTCACATATGGCAGTAAATGTCTGTTATTAAGTATTAACGCAATGGAAAGCAACCCTGAGGTGGAAAGAATGTACACATATCAGTGAGGGGAGCTCCTGGATGCTACTTAGCATTTCTCGGCTGCTCTCATGCTACTCGCAATTGTAGATTGAATTACGGTGTTCTTCAATGGTGCTGCCAATTTTTAGCTTCAAGCTACTGATGATGGCGGTTGACCGTCATGTTCTCCACTGAGCACCATTGCCCTTTTTCCTGGTGCCTCTTACTCCCTAAATGCTTTTAATTTCAAATCCTCTGACATTCCTCTTCTCATGTCATGTCTTTCTACTACTTCTTTTCTCTTTCTCATTTGAAACCAATCTTCTAGCAGTGCATGGTCGAGCTTCCCACTACTTTGCTGAAGTTAGTGATGTATATATGCATGCCCGTGTCAGGTAGGTTAGTTAGTTGGTCTATACTCTTTATTCGCATTGATCTAATATATATGCACGCCCGTGTCAGGTAGGTTAGTTGGTTGGTCTATACTCTTTATTCGCATTGATCTAATATATATGATGAAGAAAAATAGATATAGTTTTACCCAACCGCAGAGCACTACCGCCACATGGATGGTTTCAATAGTGGCCCCTTGATTTCAGGAATCCTTTCATATCTTATGAACCATGCAAAATGGGCTTGATGATGAATATCTGAAAAAAAAGGCCAAAATATGTGGTTATGTGTTATCTTAGCCCTAAAACATGTGGTTTTGTGCAATTAACTCAATAAAGCGCTTCACACAATGTCAATGAGCAAATACACTGTAAAATGGTCATCTATTACTTACAATAAGCATTTGCATTGCTGGTGATGATTCAACACCTTTATAGGTCTACAAGAGTAAATGGGTGAGTGACACAAGTCACATAAATAATCATTTGGCCATTCCACCTTTGGAAACAATGTATGCTGCAAAGATCCACAGCTGGCTTGCAGTTCATCTTTGAATTTGTTATTCTTTCCAGCTGTAACTTTTTTTTTTCTATTTGAGAGTAGCTCGCTACATTATTTAGAAATATTAAACGGGATACAATCATACAAATGGCCATCAGGTGACTCCACAAACCAAACTAGACGACCAGACTGAAATAAAGACGCAAAACGAGCGAGTTTATGAGCCTCTCCATTTGAGCTCTTGTTTTTGTGCTGGAAGATGGCAGATCATAGTATGCCAACCTCCCCTTGATCTCCTTTAGTTAGTATAGAACAATACGTGCCTAAGAAAGGCCTCTCCAAGTTGTTGATTAAGAGCCTGTTTGAAACTGCTCTGCTCCTTAAAATTCAGCTCCGCTTCACAAAACACAAGCTAGACGGGGTAGCTCCATGATACGCCTCTTCGCAAAAAATAATAATTAGAATCTGGGTACAGCTCCCAGTTTTTTATGAAGCTCTTCAGGGGGTGCTCCAAAAAAACTCTAGAAGCTGGAGTTGGGTGAAAATTACCCACCACCGTCACCAGTAAGTGGATACCCCTTCGTTTCGTCCCCCTCAACCAATCAAATAGATCCTTTCCACCAAATTTCCCATTCTTGAAGCTAGAGCTAGATGGAAGCCAAACATTCTCTTTAGTAGTGCTACAACTTTTAGATGAAACTGCTCCAACGTAAATTTAGTAGAGCAAACCTGACTTTGATTAAGCGGAGTAGTCCCAAACATGCCCTAACTATAGACAATTTGAAGCTACACAAATAGTGTGCTGACCAAGGTCCTCAACAAGTGTTAGTGCTTCTCTACACACCATCGCCTCAAGCATCGTTGGATCAGAAAAACCAGGAAAACTCATTGTCGAGGCTCCTGTAAAATTGACTTCTTAGCTGATGCATCAACATTGAGTTTAACCATAACTGTCAGGGCTGGGATCCAACACGAGTGGGCCATGGCCATCTCGGGTTTTCAGTTCACCGTCTTCTTCTTCCGCGAGATTGAGGCCATGAAGGGAACTCTGGATGAAGAAATGTGTTGTCATAGGACTTTGAAGTTCATGGATAAACCATCTCCGCACATACCAGATAGCCCAAAGTGTGACGACTACCGCCAGCCATTCCTTCCAAGGAAGAGGTGCCATGACAGTGAATAGCCAATTCTTTCCTGCCAGTTCCTGTGTGAAACCATTCAATGAAGGAGGGAATGCCTCCATGAATCTTCCTGACCACATATCGAGCATTAGCTGTTTTCTACCATATGGCGATGATGACTAATGTCACATGGCGGCAGCGATTGTCTTGTGTAGCACCTAAGTATATCACAACCGTGTACACTGCCTATCTTGCCTGGCTATATTGGATACTAGACCATGATGGCGCGCGTTGCTGCACCCGTCTATTGTGATGATGGATTGATAGGAATTTTCATAAGTTTATGGTGATACATAACATGAAAGTTAAATTTATATAAACCATCGCATACATTTGTAAGTTATCGAATGGGGGAGTTTAATCGATTTGCATTGAATTAGTGTGGTACGCCATGCATTGTCACACTCTTACATCTTGTTGAACGCTGGAAATACATTAGAAGATGTGAATGGATTGTTCGTTAAAAGTTTTAGTTTTACGTTTTGGATTGGTTCATAAAAAGAGAGGAGATAATATGATATTCAAACCAATTCTTGCATGAAAGCTTTGGAAATGTATTAAGGATCTATCTCATACAAAGCTGGAAGGCGGGTTGATATTTCTAGCAGGTGCTTTTTTTTCTAGGAAGCTAAGCTTTCATTCCTGCCTTGAAAGCTATCTCTAGCACAAAGATGGAACCTGGTAGCATCCATTTCAAATTACAATGTTTCAAGTGTATAGTCACAGAGAGATAGTATCTACTTTCAAAGCAGGAATGACCCAACTGTAGTTTGTAAATGGAGACTACTTCAACCATCTGGCACATGTAATGAACCCGAAGTTGAGCTTCAAAATATCAGAAAATGAGCTTCCCTAACCTGCATATGTCTGAAAGGAATTTATAGTCTATAGGCCCCATGGATATCATCAATATGAGATACAGACGAGCAAATATAGTACTCCCTCCGTTCCGAATTACTTGTCGCATGTATGTTGTATCTAGATGTATTTTAGTTCTACATACATCTATTTCTACGACGAGTAATTTGGAACGGAGAGAGTAGAACCTAATCAAAACAGCAATAAAAGTATGTGTATTTGCTTTCATTCAAGTACATAGATAGTTATGCGTAAAAATAGTAGAACCAACAGTAGTAGAAGAATGTCTAGCTAACATGTGACCCATGAAACATCAGATTGATAATCATCCCCTCAAAGACAAATATATTGTAAAGTTACATTGTAAGATATATCCCATGCAAATTTAAAGTAACAACACTAAAAATTAACAGCCTCTTCATTTGAATGACAATCTAAGCACATTACAAATATTCATGGAGTCAATCAAATAGGAAAGGAACAATCTTCTAAAAACTACCGGTCCAATTAATTTTGGAACATATATTGGTAGAACTTTCAAACTTGGTAACTGTTTATTTTATCCTTCAGATCATTTTGAAGAATGGTAACTGCTAACAAACGGTGGTAGATAAATGAACTACTCCCTCCGTCTAGGTGCGTAAGTCACCTTTTGAAAACCAAATAATCTCAAAACACTTAGGCACACCGTACATTAACTCCCTCCTCGTTTCTTGTTTTGTGACATGTCAACCAATAAGAGATGTGGGCCGTGCATGCTTTCAATGACTTGAGACTGCCAAACATGACATGCAGTGGTTAGTTCATTGCATGCAATGCTATTAATTAGCAAAAAGACATTAAGTTCTCTTGTTTTCCTCTCCACCATGGTCGCGGTGCACAACTTAAGATGACTTACACACCTAGACGGAGGGAGTATTCAGTTTCTTTGATACCTACAGGAGATTTCCAATCAACAGAAAATCATCATAGTTAAGGTCACTGGGTTACCTCAACATGATTAATAGGGAAATCATGTGAACACACTGTTGGTTTCCAACTTTTCTGTTCCCTTGGTTTGAAAGCTTGACTAATATCTCAGTTGTGATGAAAAATGCCAATTGCAAACATTAATCACGACATACAACCAAAACAGCGACATTAATATTTCCTTCTTTCAGTTTCTAATACAGGCCAAAAGGTTTCCCTTTGCGTATCGCACGTGTATTTAGTGAAGAAAGCATACTCAGAATTATTGGGCTTTTGCTCGTTTATGGGTTGAAGAAGAAAATGTTGTGGCTTTGCCCCCTCTAGAACAACATGGTTATGCTTTTTGCGCATTTTACTGTATTGTTCCAAGTAACCTGGCATATACGGCAGCAAAAGACACAGTGGTATGAATCACACATCATCATGTAATTTAAGCAATTGTACGTCATTAAAACATGGATGGTAATAGATGAAAGGATAAGTTCTGCAGCCCAGGTGAAGAAATCACTTGTCCAGAGGCCATTGGAGATTATCAACTCAGGAAATTCTGAAAAAAAAAATAGATATGAGAACCGATCTGCCTGAATCAGTTGACCACAATGAGTATGAATAACACCTGTAGAAAATTGGGACGGGGAGGATATTAGCACAATGTATGTAATCTTTGGGTGGAAGAAGGAATCGTGCTTGAAAATAAAATAAAGATAGAGCCGAACCATGCGGATAGTTCCGTTGGAGGATTAAGAAATGTGATCAGAGAGTGCTAAGAGGAAGCGTACATGCGCGTGAACTGCAGCAACAGAAGGTGGGCAAATCTTTGGGTAGTAGAAGGAATCGTGCTTGGAAATAAAATAAAGATAGAGACGAACCATGCGGATAGTTCCATTGGAGGATTAAGAAATGCGATCGGAGAGTGCTAAGAGGAAGCGTACATGCGCGTGAACTGCAGCAACAGAAGGTGGGCAAATCTTTGGGTGGTAGAAGGAATCGTGCTTGAAAAATAAAAATAAAGATAGAGCCGAACCATGCGGATAGTTCCGTTGGAGGATTAAGAAATGCGATCGGAGAGTGCTAAGAGGAAGCGTACATGCGCGTGAACTGCAGCAAGAGAAGGTGGGCAAATCTTTGGGTGGTAGAAGGAATCGTGCTTGAAAAATAAAAATAAAGATAGAGCCGAACCATGCGGATAGTTCCGTTGGAGGATTAAGAAATGCGATCGGAGAGTGCTAAGAGGAAGCGTACATGCGCGTGAACTGCAGCAAGAGAAGGTGGGCAAATCTTTGGGTGGTAGAAGGAATCGTGCTTGAAAAATAAAAATAAAGATAGAGCCGAACCATGCGGATAGTTCCGTTGGAGGATTAAGAAATGTGATCGGAGAGTGCTAAGAGGAAGCGTACATGCGCGTGAACTGCAGCAAGAGAAGGTGGGCAAATCTTTGGGTGGTAGAAGGAATCGTGCTTGAAAATAAAATAAAGATAGAGCCGAACCATGCGGATAGTTCCGTTGGAGGATTAAGAAACTGAACTGAACAGATGAAGTAATTTTCCAATTTGACCAAGTCCCATTCAACCATTGTGTTGTCAATGAAGTCGATGACTTTGACTGGTGCATCTTGCTGCCTACAAGCAATAGGCCACAACATGTAATCACGTGGCAACCAGTTTTGGTTGCAAGCATCGGTGCTTTCTGTCGTACCAATTGTATGTATAATTAATTGTATGAGCACATTTTCCCCTCAACAATGGCGTGTCATATCTGAGACAGGCTATGACCCACTGTTGCTTCGAGGAAATCCGTGGCGGAGAAATACACCGCCTTCAACACACATGCACTTTGAGATGCCGTTGTTGTAAGAATGGGCCATGCTTGGAGATTCAAAATTGCGAGGTTAAAAGGCTCTATGTCTCAAAAACCAAGGCCTCCATAGAATTTTGGGGAGTACATTTTCACCCATGATACCCAATAAGTTTTGCACTCTCCTCCATTGTTTCCTAAAGCATAGTAATTATTTAATGGTCTCATCGTAAGATTATGAAGGAGAACTCAATCAAAAACACCCAAGTGCATAATATTTTGGGAAGAAGCGGGTATCTCTGGAAGGGTGTTTGATTTGAGTAAAAAAATATTTGTGTGTTCGTAACTAGAAAATATTACTCATTAAACTGTCGTCTTAATTCAGGAGTCTTGCAGAGCTAATGAACATACATGTCTAATAATGTATGCATGAAGGGGTCCAAACCTAGTAGTATAAGTTTGCATGTCGAGTACAATGTGCCTGTGTGCATCAGTAGAGTTGCCGATGGACTCTTTTTCTAACGATACATCAAAACGTGAAGCTGTTGTGTTTCTTTGAAAAAGAAAAATGTACCTTTGTAGGATCAAGCATACAGTCATGCAGACGCTTCTCCCTCCCAGATCACAGTCATGATCTACGAACTAGGAGTAACCAGGTATAGTACCCTGATTGCTCTGAAGCAGAGCATTCAAGTATGGACCTGGAACAGTATGAACATCATTCTTATTAACAAGTAGGCCTAAGCAGTAAGCACCTCCCGCATGGGCATGTTGCCATAGTCAGGCCGGTAACGAACTGCCCATTAGCATGGTTGGACCTCAAGCAGATCATTAGTTGAAGGCATCGTCAATCTGTGCTTACTCGACACATGGAAAAATGATTATGCCGGGAACAGGGCAAACATAATTTGCAAGAGGACATGCAAGGTAAACAGTGATCATTCAGAAAGTCATTCTTGTAGGCAACTGATTCTGGATATAAACAGAACTGATTCAGAAGGCACAAACAGGGATGCTGCAGTGTTGTTCAGCACACCATGTGATACAATTACCAAGTTCCCTATCCAGGCCTGAAATAAGAAAGATTTTAGCATTCAGCCAACATTTTAGGATCAAAGGCACATATTATGATCTGAACGGTTTACACAAGTAGACCAAATTCGAACTAATTCTACAGGCAGAGAAATTTATACAGACAACATTGAAGACAGTGATGCTGATGCAGTCGGACCCTTGGAATGGACGGGCGTTAGCGAGCTAGGAGATGCAGAAATATCGTATGGAGCCATGGTGCAGCCGCACCTACGCTTGGTATCATAGATCATCTGAGAACTTGTATAGGGATTTGTGCATGATGTCTACAATAAAGAATGGCGCGAACAATGAAGAAGCGTTTATCAGGTCTACATGTACTAATTAAATCCTACATCTCCGTCACACCGTAGGCAATAAAATAGCTAGTTGCTTTGGACTACGTGAACCCTGTCCTTATGGGGCTGCACCAAGCACATTTGTTTAACAGGAGTGGTCCCACGACAGGTGAAGTAAAGATATTTAATTTATATATCTTTTCATACTGCCAACACAAACCTCAAATATATGTCTGTGACGGCTAATTTGCGCCCCTCTAATTTTTTGATAAAAGAATGGAACTATGTTTGTTGTGTATGACAAGTTATCTCTCAGTTTTTTTTTTGAGATAATTTTTCTTGTTCACTGATAAACTGTCAAGGTGATTGTTCCATATAGTTGTAGCACTGTAGCTGCACTCAGTAAAAAAAATTTGTGAGAAAGCTGCACTTATTTGTGCATACAAATTGTCAGAGGATACATTTGCTATTGTACACAGAATACAAATAGCGCCCAGACGAGCGCGCCCCGCCGCATTAGCGCGTTGGTGGCACCCCACACCAGGTCCACCGCCACCATGCTCACCGCATCGCCGCCCACCGCCGCCATGCTCGCTCGCTCGCTTGCTCGGGCGTGGTGGATCTGGGAGGCTGGGATGCGACGAGCCTCCCTCTGTCTCTCTCTACTTCCCATGTGACTGTGATCTTGCTGACTTGTTTGGATTATGCTGAAATTTTGCTTTGTGTAATTTCAAATTTTGGCTTCTCAAAAGGAAGTTCGTGTTTGGGAAATTTCAAATCTTGGCTAACCTGTAGAGTATAGAGAAGTTACAAAGGTTTGCCAAGTTCTAGGCATGCTAAATCTTCTAAATCACTAAGCTCCCTACAGCGTGTGACCCCGTAGGTTTCATAAATCATAGACATGAACGGAACCCCTTCGTTCAATGACCGACAACAGAACTGTGGACGCCCATATCGATCCCTATGATTACACGGATGACATTTGAGTGAACCTTTGGTTAGCATGTGATGTTCCTCTTGCTGTGTGATACTTTAACCTGAGGTGTGCTGGTATCGTCCTGAGTGCACATGCTCACTATGTCATTCTTCTCGTTACCGATTTTTGTTCTTCTTCCTCGTTGAAGTGTTCCGGCATTCCCGTGACATAGTCAACTATGTCTGGACAGACGATGATGGATGTCGTTACACCGAGAGGGCACTAAGAATATCTCTGCATTGTCAGAGGAGCAAATCCCACTCTCGAGCTATAAAGACCCTTCTCAAACTTTCTGATGAACCTGTAAGTTCTCCTTATGATCACCGTGTTACAGATGACATTTGAGCAACCCAAAGTACATAGTACGATAGGAAGTGACTATGATACTCTCACGTCCTGAGGAACTGAAAAGACATGCTAACACTCCAGGTTATAACAATTTATTTCAGACGATATTATCTCAAAATATAACAAACAAGTTTCGGTCGATTCAATATGATCGTTCTTCTGACGTCATACTCTCATTGTAGTTTTAGGACTATCATTACGCTTAACGATACCCTAAGATCCAGAAAACATGATCACTAACAACCCTTGAGCCAGTCATAGAGGCAAGACTAGGAACCTATTCTTTGTCGTTTATGATTTCACACGTGCATATGAGTTTTCCACTGAATCGTTTATTCCATAATCATAGCAGTTATATCATGAAATATGAACTCTTAATTATTAAAATGGAAATACAATAATACAATATTGTTGCCTCTAGGGCATATTTCCAACAGATAAAGTGTCCACCCCCCCCCCCCCGCCGCGCTTTATATTATAAACAACCATCCAATACAACAAGCTCGCTGAGGCCGCAACACAACCAAGCCCAAAAGGAAAACGAGAAAGAAAGAGAAAAAAATGCCGACACCGGCAGATCAATGAAACGAAGATGACCGGCAACTGTTGCACCCTCTGGAGATGTCCCTCCCCACTCCTAGCACTCCGAAGAGTCGTGTACATAGAAACACCTTCAAGAAGGAATGCAACGATGATGACGCTTCTGCTGCCCGAACAAGTCCTAGGGTTTCCCCCAGTATGAGGAGGGTAGTGGGGAAGGGGTATAACTGCCGCCCTTCACGAAGGAACGGTGGCGCCCACATGAGTCACCACGTCGGTGCCGGATGAGATGCCGGGGATTTCTCCTGGCCCTACAACCACCACCAGCCCGTACGGTCCATAGTGCACCACCCAACCTGCCACCCACCAGCCTGTGCCACCACGGTCAACAAACCATCCTCGTCATCTCACCGAGGCCACCGACACAACGCCTAGAGGAAGGAAGCGGAAGTTGGGCACACCTGCAACGCACCCGATGGGATGGAACAACCTCCACCGCTATCGCAGAGCCAATTGGACCCGACAACACAGACATACCAGGCCCCTACTGCCCCGGTTAGGCCCATATGGGCTCGTAAAGCCCCCGCCACCATGTTGTAGCACGCCAGCTAACGACAACGCCACCACCCGCGGACCGCCGAAGCCCCGCCACCACCACCGAGGACCAGAGCCACCACATGAAGAACCTTCGGCCCGCCCCAACCCAGATGGGGCCCAAAATGGCCCTGATCTGGGCCGAGCGGGTGCCGCCGGCCACCAGCACCAACACGCCGCCCCGCAGCCAACGGCCGCGCCGCCGCACCAAGGACACCCGAGGCTAGCGGGATCCCTACCGCCGAGCCAAACCGCCACCGGCCAAGCTGCACCGCCGCCATCAGGGGGCCCCCGCGCCCCCCCTCCGCGCGCTTGGGGAAAGACCGGCCCGCCACCGCTAGCACCACGTGGGTAGGGCCCGACGGTTCACGCCGGCAGCAGGGGAGATCAGCTGGGAGGGGGCCTTGAGGAGGGGAGAGGGACGAGGGTTCGCCCGTCGGGGGGGGGGGGGGGGGGGGGGGGGGAGCGAGATAGCTTTACCAATAGAGAGGCTTGTGGCAATCGACTTATTTCTTCACTCAGCCCGGATCGTTTCAAGTTAAGTTGAACATGACCCAAGGCAAAACATCGTTCGAGACCAAACTCAGGCCCCTGTCATTGGTGTTTTTTTTTAGCAAATTGGCCTATTCCTATAGCACGAGTGTAGGTTTTTTTAGCATGTCACCGGTGATCGATCACTAAAATTTAGTCTATCACAATATTCTAGATTGGAGCACAACAGACATCTTACTATTAATTAATGTTGATATTTGTCACAAAATAAAACAATGTACCAGTAGTATGATTATTTTATGTTTGCAGGGGAAAACAATACTATGAGATAGTATTGGTCACCATTTGTCCACAACAAAATAAGTAGTGGTCACCAATTTCATTTTGCATGCAAATAGGTCACTTGTAGGTGCTAGCGCTACATCCCCACATATACTCCTACAATGAGAGGAATACAAGCCATACCAAGAAGCAAACTACTTTAATAAAAAAGTTGATTGCACAAACATAGATTGTGGGGATAGTGTTACACATGGCCAAAGGTTTAGGCCAAAAATAAAAGGAAACCACATGTTCTTGTGTAATCATTCCCAACAATCCACCACATGTTCAAGCATTTGACGAGATTCAGGACATCAAGAATCCATCAGTCAGACCTGGACCCACATGGACTGAGAAATGGATGATTAATGCATGTATGTGGTTTATGCTGCTCACTCTTGATGTGTTCTCCGGAGAGTATTTGTGTGCTATAGCTACCAGCAACATGGCAGGTTGATCTTGTTCCCCGCCGAGCACCGGTGGTCTCTTTCCCAGCGTCTCCTATTCCCTAATGCTTTTAGCTTCACATTTTCCTCTTCCCGTCTCATCTCTCTAAGTTACCACCTCCGTTCTCTTCCTCGCCACAGCCAACTTATTTGATATAGTGGTAGACCAGTCAAGCTTTCCGCTACTTGGATAAAGGTGGTGTGGTATATATGCATGTGCTCATCTGCACATACGGTGTTTTGTTGGTTAGTGGGTTTGTACTATTTTTTTTGGCACTGAGTTACTTAGTAGTAAAGTAGTAGGTGTGCATGTGCCAAAGTGACTTGACACTTCACAGATGGTTTCATATATTGTCTTGCATACCACGGCTGTTGCCTGTTGGAATGTGGAACCACCTGCCATTCGGTACAAAATATATAGCGCATTTCTTTTAGATAGCTCAATTCGTATAACATGGAATTGAAAGTTGAGCGACATATTTGGATGCTTTCAAGGACTGATGATTCATTCTTAAGATAATTTGGGTGTGGCCCATTCGCTGCACACATGTTGAAAGTAAATAAAATCCTAAATGGGTAATGTTCGAGACGTGAGTAAAATTCTTGGTATCAAAGATTTATAAACGATGTATGGCTTGTTGGAAAATATAATCACAAACCATACGCTCTATGTGCTGCTCATGTGGCCATTCAAAGACTCATCCCCACGCGCACACAGATAATTCACATGTTGGTTTCTAGAAAAGATACAATTATAACAACTAGCTAGTATCAGTGAGCAAAGTCGCAAAATGTGTGTACGTTACCAAGAGGAAATTCAATGATTTTACCCATTGTCGGTGTGAAATCCGGCAAATCCCTCGATAGGGTATTGTTACCAACCCGGAAGGTCGAGAGGGGAAACAAATACTCAGAGGTTACCCACGCCTTCGGTGGAGGTAAAACCCTACTTCATTGATGATGAGGGTGTACAGAGTACAATGATGATCGTAGGTCTATCCAGAGGTGATGATGAGATTGTAAGGTGCCTATCAACTAGCCCAGCCTAGCCTTAATTATAAACTAGAACGAGACCTAGGGTTACATGTGCTTCCCTAATCCCTCACTCGGCAATAGCTTATGCACCTTCATCGGGAAAAAAATTATGCACAACATCATGGGATTATGTTTTACCTTTGGTTTAATGCCACATCCAAGTGTATCATACTTGGAACTGCCATGTTACATATTCTGCTCAAATAAGATGAAAAATCTTTAATCAATGCCTCTATATGTTATGTTGTGGGTAGCAACACACATGACACTTGAATAGTTTTATACATACTAGTAAGGTACACGTGCATTGCATGTCAAAGCTTAGACAACCAATGCACGATCAAATATTAACATATCACATTATAGCAGGTAAACATGTAGATGTAGATTTAGTTCTTGTAGTTCATCCTACTAAGAAAATAAATTACTTTATGAATCCTATAAATATATACTTAAGTAGTTGATCCCACTACTTCTATTTATCTCAACATGCACACATGCCACATGCCACATCATCAGCTGCACTACTTTTATTTCTCTTAACATGCATGCATAAAAATGGTACATATACTAATTCTTTCAACACACACACATAAAATTTTATCAACCCCGCTACTTTATTTCTCTCAACATTTGTGAGAAATAATACTTTATTAATATTTTGTAACTATATAACAATAAAATAAATCAAACCAAATGTATTTTTAATCTTTGGTATCACATTCAAATTTAAGACTACCAAATCTCATCAAAATAATACATTGAGCTAATTCCCACATGTTCCTGCAGCAGCGCGCGTATCATCTAGTGTACTATGAGAGTCTCGACATCGTCTAGTGTGCTATGAGAGTCTTGACAAAATTTTTAAATAAAAGTGGATGGAAATTCTTTTAGAGAAAAAATAGCTTGCGACAACTAAAATATGAAAGAAACTAAAATAAGTGCGAATTTTTATTTCTGGTTTTTCTTCTAATAACTTCCTCACGTTTTTTTGGTTTTTTCTGCTGTCTTTTATGTGTTAGTTTGCTGGTTTTTCTACAGATTTTCCTTGGGTTTTTCCCAAAAAAAATCATATCTTCTTTTTCGTGTTTTGTATTTTTTTTCAAAAAAATTCATGTATTTTCAAAATTTTGAACTTTTTAACAATTCTAGAATACTTTTTTCGAATATCTGAACTGTTTTTAAAATCTGTGAACTTTTTCAAAATTAGTGAGCATTTTTAAATTCATGATCAATTTTTCTAATTCTCGAACAAGTTTCCAAATCCTTGAACTTTTTTCAAAATATTTCACATTTTTAATTCATGAACTTCAAAAATTGTGAACTTTTTACAAATAGTTGAACTTTCTCAAACTCATGAATTTTTTTTGAACTTCATGAACTCTTTTTCAAAAATTCTCAGACAATTTTTGGAATATGTGAAGTTTTGTTCAAATATCTAAGAATTATTTTAAATTCGTGAACATGTTTCAAATCCCTGAACATTTTTCTAATTAGAGAATAGTTTTTTAAATCCATGATTTTTTTCAAAATTCATGAAATTTTTTGAATTTTTTCAAAAAATTGATGTTTCTCAAATTCATGAACTTTTTAAAATCCATGAATTTTTCCCAAATTGATGATTTTTCAAATCCACAAATCCTTTGGAAATCTGTAAAACTGTTTTTGTTTTGATAAATTTTTTAATTTTAAACTCTAAGACAAAGGGAGCAGAAAAATCGAGCGAATGTTTTTTTTTGGCTTGAACGATCTGCATGTTTTTAGGGCTGAGAAAGACCTACATATGGGCGAGAGAAAAGGCGAACATAGCAAAGGAAGCCTAAATGGGCGAGACCCAGAACTATCTGTAGTGTGCGCCAAGGGAGACTTCCTAGCACAACGGGCGCCGAAAAAGAACTCTCAAAGCATGGCATGTTCTATCCAGGTAAAAGAGATGAGGTGCCTCGCGCCCACCTGGTGAGATCTTGTGTGCTTGCATTAAATTGGCAGGCCATACATAATTGAAGCCTAGAAACTGTAATGAACCGAGTAACAATAGTAATGTTAAACTTATTTCGGCAAGAAAAAGTATCGATCACAAGTTTTATTTTACATGCTAACTAGTAATTCAACCATGGGTGCATGCGGTAAGATGCAACCAAGCAATGCAGTAAAGGACCCGCTGGTGGCATGAACTGGAACGAATGTTCCAAAATACAAGGAATAACTTCGTGATCACGAAAATCCAATTTGGTGCATAGGCTCATCTGCACCCGGTTAGAAAAAAATCAAAACAAATACTAAACAAATTAAAGAAATCCAATTTTTTTGTGTGATAGAAAATTGTATGCTTGAGGTTCGCTCCAAATTTTAACTTATTTGGACATCTGAGCAGCTCTCAGCAAAAGAAAATCAGGTCCGAACAGCGGTAAACTTTTTTACAGACCATTATTTTTTTTTTGCTGAGAGTTGCTCAGATGTCCAAATGAGTTGGAATTTGGAGCGCATCTCACGTATAAACTTATCTACCACACACACAAAATTTGGAATATTTTTTTAATTTTTTTAGTATTTTTTTTGAGTTTTTTTTTTGTCAGAGAGGGTGCAGATGAGCTCGGGAGCAGAAACGCCGCACTCGATCACTTCTTTGCACTGCGCACTGCTCCACCGGTATACCATACTACATCTATGATTTTGATCTAGGTGCATGCATTGCCTTCATGTCGTTTTTCTCATGTTACCCGCAAGTCTATTGAACAGTTATGTTCCGCACTAAGAACTGGTGTCCTCATGCTACTCAAAGTTGTATGTACTTGTTGTGTTCTTAATTGAGCATTGTTGCATCTATGAGCTCTCACACTATGTATCATGGCGAAGGAGCATCGTGTAGTGCACTGAGCATCGATCCTTTTTCCTGGCGCCTCCTACTCCCTAATGCGTTTAGTTTCACATCCCCCTCTCTTTCCATCTCATCTCTTTTGTGCTACTATGTCTTTTGTATAGATGGTGTGGTATAATATGCATATGCCCATCCATGGGAGTCGGGTTGGTGGGTATGTAGTACTATTATTTGTAACCTATTTAAAGGGGAAATACCCTTTGGTTCCTGAGTGTATATACATCTCATATGAGAAAAAATGATAATTTAAAAAAGTCAAAAAAGTTTGGAAGTTTTTTTTACAATAAATTTGACTTTCTTTTGCACTGGTATATAAATTTTCACGAATAGAAAACCAACATTGACTTCAGGGCAAAAAAATATATTTGCTATTAGAGGTCACTATTCACACTATTTTGACCAAATTTGTTGTCTCTTTTGAAAAGAACTCAATGAGATTTTTTCCTAATGTGGATTTTTTTACCAGTATAATGGTAGGTCAAGTTTATTTCAAAAATATTTTTAGAATTTGTTGACTTTTTATTTAATTTCTAATTTTTTTCCATATAGGGTGTATATACACCATATAATGGAAGGTCAACCCTATTTTATGGAACATGTACGTTGGCACATAATCGAGTGCTCAAAACCGAGTTTTGCGTAATCTGTTTCTTTTCATCGTTTTCGTACAATCCAGACGTCACCTCGTGAGATGTATGTATTGCTTAGTACTCCCTCCGTAAAGATCATTATTTTAGTGATATAAACGCTCTTACATTTTTTTACAGAGGTAGTAATAGACACTTAATCTACATATGTGTCTTGGTTGCAGATTCTACTCCCTCCGTCCCATAATATAAAAACGTTTTTGCCACTACACTAGTAGGGGCAAAAATGTTCTTATATTATGGGACGGAGCGAGTAGCTATTAAGGGGCAGACGTATAGGGTGTGTGAGTGCTCCTAGGCCAGTAATTTGAGTAACCGAATATGTATTGTATGTGATGAAAAAGTTTAAAACCTTCAACTATATATGAATCCAATGATTTGATTTTGGTGATCAGACCGAATTTCTGTATTCCGTAGTTAGCGATCGGTTCTACTAAATGTATGCTACGTAATTTTGGTCTCATTCTTCTACCGTCATTGAGGCCTTGAGGGACACCTTTTTATCTTGCACTCACAAGAGAAAAAGGAGAGCCAAGAAAAAAAAGGAGAACCAAGAAAAGGTTATCTTTTTTTAACACAAAAGTAAACCTTATCAAGATAAGTCGCTCGATATTTTGTTTTACATTACTCACTCTATTTTGTTTCATTGTAAACCTTTCAAATCAGTTTTTTTAGGGGCTTCAAATCAGATTTTGTTAGAACAACTTTCATAAAATTCCAAAGGAATAAACACATTCGTCTGCAAGCCCAGCCCAGCCCAGCCCAGCCCGTTGACATATGCCCCTAAGCCCTAATGAGAGACACTGGCACGTGGGGCCAGACACCACACCAACGCAAACCCTCACCACTCTCAAACAACAAACCAGTCCACGTCGGGTCATCGGCGGTGGCCATGTGGAAGAGGTTGTCGGTGACGGTGAGGTAGAGCCACTTGACGATGTGGTGGCGTCATGGCGTTGGCGGCGACGGACCCGTCGATGTGGTCGCGGAGGCGGTAGGAGGTGAAGAGCAGGCTGAAATAGGTGCGCCATGCAGTGTACGTCGGGGTGTCGAGGTCGAGGACGACGGGCACATGCTCCTTGATGGGGAGGTCCAGGATGCGGTCGCAGGAGACCGGCGGGAGGGCGAAGGGGTTGGTGTCGTTGTGGCCGTTGCCGGAGACGGAGGAACGGGCAGGGGAGCCCATGCTGGAGGGAGGTTAGAGCGGCGGAAGCTGAGGAGGAAGAAGAGGTCACTTGGTAACTGATACCATGTAGAAACGGGAGTGAAGAATAGAATGCAACGCGCTTAGAGCATCTCTAGTGGATCATCTATATGGACGTGTATAGCAAATATACACAATGCCAGCTAAAAAATTACTCCCAGCGACTCGTGTAAAAGGGCGTGTAAACATCCACGCCCAGTCCACGACGGTACGAGGCGTGGAAATATACACGAGCAAGCCACGCTCGTCAGCTCGCGAAAACGAGATGGCTGCTTCGTCCCGCGCCCGCCCGGAGGAAGAATCGGAGGAGCTCGCCCCCAGGTCGCCGTCGCGTTTCTTCTCCGGCTGTCGCCCAAGGTAACAATTTCTTCCTCTTCGGCCTTGCTCACGAGCGGGAGGGCGGGGACGGGGCGACGGGGGGGGGGGGGGGGGGGGCGGCGCACGCCCTGCAGCTAGATCTGGCGGCGGCGGGAGGTCGGCCGCGTGGGGAGGCTGTGCGGGCAGCGGGCGGCGCTAGCTGCGGGCGGGGCTAGCTGCGGGCAGCGTCGTGCGAGATGCGGGCGGCGGGGTGCGGGATGCGGGCGGCGGGGTGCGGGATGCGGGCGGCGGAGTGCGGGTGCGGGCGGCGCTAGCTGCGGCCTGGGGAGAGGTAGGAGGTCGACGGGCTGGGAAGGCCGGCGGCCTGCGACCTGGGGAGAGGAGTGAGGTCGACGGGCAGGGGAGAGGCAGCTCTGAATCGAAGCAGTGAGGCCGAGTGGGTGGGGAAAAGCAGGAAATTGCAATGCTTTCTCCATCTGGTGTTGATATTTGGTATTTGTCTATTGCAAATTGTTGCTTGGCCATGTCAATTTGATGTCAGATTGTGGTCTAAAATAGCTATGCATTGGTTGCTTGCAGATGGATGGTGACCAAAGCTTCTTGGAGACCATTGGTTTTGGTTACACACAAACACAACCAGATAGTCCAATTGAAGAGCAGGCAACTCCATCAACTCAGCATCGTTCTGCAATAACAGAGAAAGGAAAATCCAACAAAGGAAAAAATTGGTCTAGTGATGAGGACAAGGTTCTCATAGCAGCATGGGCAAATACAAGTTTGGATATTGTTGGGACAGATCAAAACCGAGATGCTTATTGGGATAGAATTTCAGAGTACTACAACACACACAAGGAATCATCATGGCCGGAGCGTAATGCTAATGCAATCAATTGTCGTTACACAACGATTAACAGAGAGACCTCTAAATTTTATGGTTGTCTTCAGCAGATTTTAAATAGGCAAGAAAGTGGAAGGACTATAGAAGAAAAGGTATGCGCATTTCTTGTAATTCTATATGTGATGTGCAATATTCTATATGTGTTGTGCTTATTTTGACAACATATTTATATGTGCAGACAAACGATGCACACATTTTGTTCAAGGAAATGGATCTTAAAAAAAAGAAGCCTTTCACACTGATGCATTGCTATGTGGAGTTTTCGAAGTATCCAAAGTGGCAGACAAGAGAAGTTGAAACTTCTCTTAAGAAACAAAAGAAGACCATTGATGCAAGTCCAGGCACAGCCACCAATGATCTGGGTGATGCATCCTCGGTACGTACTGATGCTACCTCGATACGCACTGATGCTCTTGAACATGAGAAAAGACCTGATGGTGTGAAGAAGGATAAGAGAGGTAAAGCTGATGACAGTGCTTGCAAGCTGTCATTAGAAACTGTGTGGGCAGCAAAGCTCGAGAAGGATGAGATCAAAGAGGCGACAAGAAATGCTCACTACGCACAACAATTGGAATTGCGAAAAGAGGAGATTGCACTCAAAAAGAATGAAGATGCACGAAATGAGTGGGAGGATGCACGGAGACAGTTTGAATTAGATGAGAGGGTCATGCTCATCGACACTAGTGGTATGACTGATGTGCTAAAGCAGTTCTACCAAGATAAGCAGAAGGAGATCCTTGCTCGCGGCCTAGGGTAATGTGAACTATATGTTGTAGTTGTAAGAACTATTTACTGCTTTCTGCTAGTTGAGGACATGGATTACATCACTCATTGCATAAATATTTTTTTGATAGCTGCATTACAAAGACATGGATTACATCACTCATTGCATAAATTATAACTACATGAAAAGAAATGGATTACAAACTTATAACTAGGACATCACTCGTTTCCAAACTTTTGCCACACATGGTCAATTAGATCAAGTTTAAGCTGATCATGTTCATCGAAATTTCTAATCCGGTGAGTCATCTGAATAAAAGAGCTCAGTTCTTCCGCATGAGTACGAGAGACTGTGACTCTTTCTTCCATTGCCTCAAAAGTGCAGCTTTGCCGACCAGTTTGTCGCTCCTCTTCAACTATCATATTGTGCATTATGACACAAGCTTTCATGACATCAGTGATTTCTTTACGTTTCCATCCTTTAGCAGGTCCACGAACAATGGCAAAACGGGATTGCAGAACTCCAAAGGCTCGTTCCACATCTTTCCTAGCCCCCTTTTGCTTCTTGACAAAAGTTTTATGCTTTCTGCTAGTTGGAGCTGGTATGCTCTTCACAAATGTTGCCCACCGTGGATAGATACCATCTGCAAGGTAATACCCCATTGTGTACTGATGGCCATTGATGCTATAATTCACTAGAGGAGTTTGGCCTTCGGCTAGCTTTGTAAAAACAGGAGAAACGTTGAAGAACATTTATATCATTTAGAGACCCTGGTAAACCAAAATAAGCATGCCAAATCCAAAGATCTTGTGAAGCAACTGCTTCCAAGATCATAGTGGGCTCGCTCACATGGCCTTTAAACATGCCATGCCATTTTTGGGGGCAATTTTTCCACCCCCAGTGCATGCAATCTATGCTCCCTAACATACCGGGAAATCCTCTTTCCTCCCCTATTGCAAGTAACCTAGCAATGTCTTCTTCATTTGGAGATCTCAGGTACTTTTCCCCAAAAACTTCACAAACTTTGATCACAAATTTCTTGCAAGACTCTAAATTAGTAGACTCAGCGGACCGGATGTACTCATCAACATCATCAGCTGCTAATCCATATGTTAGCATACGCATTGCCGCAGTCATCTTTTGCAGAGGATGTAACCCAAGAGCTCCAGAAGCACTTCTTTTTTGCGTAAAAAACCATCATAGTCATGCTCAAGTATACCATCAGCTATGCGGTTGAACAAAGTACGCGACATCCTAAATCTGTGCATAAAAAGTAAATGAGAAAGGGAAATGAAAAAATGACCAAAGCAGAGAAGTGTACTAATTACGAACCTTCGTCGAAACAAATGTTCGGGAAAGCGAGGAATCTCTTTGAAGTAGTCGTCCCACAGAAGAACAAATCTGGCATCTCTTCCTTGATCGATTGACTGACGTCCATGCTTGGAACCGCCATGGCGTCGAGCGTTCTTCCTCTCTTCCTCCTCGCGCTCGGCGAATGCTGCAAGTATGAGTTCATCGTCGCTAGATGAAGATGACGAAGAACTCATGTCCCAAGTGGATGTGTTCATTGTGTTGCGTGAGAAACGATAGAGAAATCTAGGTGAGAAGAGAAGTCACAGGTAGAAGTGTACTGGAAGAGAGGTGGTAGGGGTGGTTTATATAGATCGGAAATATAGCCGTTGGAAATATAGCCGCTTGAAAATATAGCCGTTGGAAATATACACGTTCCACTGAAAAACTGGGAGGTGTATAATTTAAAACTGGGAGGTGTATAATTTAGCAAGGTGTATATGGACATATATATGGAGATATACACATCCAAATTTACACCATCCACTAGAGATGCTCTTAGTATTGATTCAGCTGTTCTAGCCACCAAGAGCTATTCTAGCTGAGAGGATAAGCACGCTAGAGTACAGGGAAGAGGTGGTTGGACGTGGGCGTCGTGCATGCAATGCATGGACGTGGTACTACTCTGTCAACACCTTTTTTTTTTTGAGACAATACTCTGTCAACACCTTTGAAAAGAAATTCGTGTACAAGAGTGGTAGCCCATCCCATCCCAGCCCAGCCCAGCCCAGCCCGTCACTCGGCCATCCTCAAGGTGACACCAACGCAAGAAGCCTACCCATCACCTCAAAAAAAAAAAAACGCAAGCCTACCCTCGCTACTCTGTTCCCCATTCCCTCGCCGCCGGCCGCCGCGCCGCCATGCTCCGCCTCCGGAGCTGCGTCCTCGCCCACCTCCTCTCGTCTCCAGCCACCTCTCCGGTATCACCTCTCCACCGCCTCCTCTCCGCCGCAGCGCCAGCCATCTCCACCCCGACCACCGGGTTCGCCGTGGAGGACTACCTCGTCGGCACCTGCGGCCTCACCCGACCCCAAGCCCTCAAGGCCTCCGCCAAGCTCTCCCACCTCAGGTCCCCCGCCAAGCCCGACGCCGTCCTCGCCTTCCTCGCCGGGATCGGCCTCTCCGCCGGCGATGTCGCCGCCCTCGTCGCCAAGGACCCGCAGTTCCTCTGCGCCAGCGTGGAGAGAACACTGGCGCCCGTCGCCGCGGGGCTCTCCGGCCTCGGCTTATCGCGATCTGACATCTCGCGCCTCGTCTCGGTTACTGCCGGCCTCTTCCGGCATAGATCCATCGTCTCCAACGTACAGTACTGTTTGCCCCTCCTCGGCTCCTTCGAGAACCTCTTACACGCGGTCAGCCATGGCTCCAGCCTTGTCGGATCTGATCTCGAGCGGGTGGTCAAGCCCAATGTCGCTCTCCTGCAAGAGAGTGGGCTAGGTGTTTGTGATATTGCCAAGCTGTGCCTCAATAGGCCACGGCTGCTCAGCAGCAACCCAGAGCGCGTCCAGGCGGCGTTGGCGTCCGCCGAAGCACTCGGTGTACCCCGTGGATCCGGGATGTTCAGGTATGCGATTGAAGCTGTTGCATCCTTCACCGAGGAGAAGATCGCTGCCAGAGTGGACTACTTGAAGAAGACATTCAGGTGGTCGGATGCCGACGTGAGCATTGCTGTGTGTAAGGCTCCGAATTTGATCGTAAAATCAAAGGAATCACTGCAGTGCAGGTCTGAATTCCTCATCTCTGAGGTGGGGTTGGAACCGGCCTACCTCGCTCAACGTCCGGCAATGGTCTGTTACAGCCTACAGGGCCGGATGAGACCCCGGTACCACGTTGTAAAGTTTCTCAAGGAAAATGGATTGGTCAAGCACGACCCGAGCTACTATACTGTTTTCAAGGAGAGCGAGAAGTATTTCGTGGATAAGTTCATATGCCCTCACAAGGAAGCTGCACCACACCTTGCAGAAGATTATGCCGCCGCTTGCGGAGGGGAAGTGCCCGCTAGATTCAGATTTACATGAACCAACAATGGGCTGTGAGAAGCGATAATGCTGGTAATTTCTGATTCAGTGTTATTTGCCAAACTGAATGTTTGTTGTCTGATGCATGTTATTTAGTATTGGTAATCCTGGGTGAAACTGGTAATTTGATTATGTCTCACTGAATGATGGCACTGCAATGAACTTGTCCATCCTCATTCGCATAATATTGACACACATAGTGGAACTAAGAGTGTGGAGATCAGGGCATTCTACAAATGCTTTCAACTATCGATAAAGCGTATATCTGCACGCTCTATCTCTATGTTCTCAATGGTCATTGCAGTTTTCAATGCAATCCTCAATCTATCTTTCCATCGAAAAAGATTCTTATTTTGGCCATGATGATACGAAGTATCAAAATTTTCCTTTGGTCATCCAGTTTTGACCTAGTTTTTTGGCTGCTTCCTCTAGTTCTTGTAAGCTGAAACTCTTTGTTCTTCCTGCAATAGCTTTGTTTATGAGATATTGCCTGTTTGAGAAAGCTAGTCATTGTTTACTAGTAGTAGTTTGTATCAGTTTTCTTAGTTTTTTCCCCCGTATTTTTTGGATGGCCTACTGGCTGATACTTTTTCTACGGGCATATGAGCTCAAAATTGAATAATGCTATAATAGTTGCTCTGTTATTGATAGCTGTTGCTGTTCTGAAAGTACTTGGCAGTTTCATGGTTATTTCAGAGTTTTGGCTTAGCTTTTGAAAGCCTTATATTACTTAAGCTTTCTCAAGCACAGAAAGATAGGTCATGTTGTTTCCTTCAAATTATTTATTATGATGTAAATGTATAATGTATCTGGAGGATTATTTTGACTAAAATTCGAGCCACTGGGTCCATTTTATGCCACACGAGTTAAGCTCTATGTATCCGCACATATGGTGGGTGTAAACTTGGACTGTTGGAGTCATCAGGTTGATGTTGTAGTTAACACTTTAGTTATTTTTTTCCTCTTTATTCCCTTCAAGGATCACTGATGGCAGTGCGCTTAGTTACTTCCATGTTTTCTACCATCAACCTGTTCGTGGCCCTCTTGTTGGTGGAAGTGCTGAATCAAAGGATGTAAATAAATGGCTCGATTAGATGATTAATGGTATGAATCTTCGCCGGTCAATACCAGAGTGGTGATCCTCGCAAGTTACTTATTTAGTTGCTGCTGATACTATGTCAGCACTATGGGAAACTGCGTGTGCCTTTTGGGTCTAACCCATCACAAGAGGTGCTTCCTTTGTTTCATGCTTTATTTTGTTGCAGTTATAGTTGGACTTACATTACCATTATATTGTGTGCATGTTCCCCTTTCCATAATTATTAACTTGGAATTTTCATTAGAAGCAAGATGTCCATAATGCACGTTCTACTTAATCAAACCTTGTTCTGTCATACTGTGCATAGGATTACCATTTCTGAATGGTTATGATACATGCATTAGACTTGCTTTTTTTATGATTCTGTATGGTATTATTGTCTGGCTATATCTTAGGTTGTGATTGCACATTTCCCACTCCGTTGTTCTGTACCTAATACTACTGGCTACTGTCCGTCATGTTTTTTTTATGTAGGCTACTGTTTGGGATGGTTCCTTTCAAGGACCAATATATTACTGAGTTGGCTTTTATATCAAGTTGTATCTCAAATTATAGATTGGTGTTACGATCTAGATTTAGCTGAATGTCTTAACTCGTCTTTTAGAAATATCAGGTGGAACCTTGCAAACTTGATATCTTTTTTGTTCTTCTGTTGGTTAAAATAAACTAGACCATACATTTGTTAGCACCATTGATGATTTGAGTATTTCTTTAACCCTTGCATATCAAATTCTTGTTTGAGTTATTGTTAATAAGGTACAGACTGTCTAGAGATTGCAAATAACTAAGCTCTTTTCGTCTTGTAAGAGAAGTAGTGCTCATATGGGGGGGATTTTGGATCCAATTATCGTTTCATGAAAATATACACTCTGAAAGTCAGATGCAGGTAGTTCCTTTTTATTCTTTTAGCCAAGTGTCCCCCAGATGAGGCAACTATCCGTCTTTTAGTTAAGATCAATGAAAACTGGTCTTTCTGGGGCTCTTTGCCTTCAAGGAAAAACAATATTAGATGATTTTTCCTTGCGACCTGTTTACACTGTCTGAAACGAAGAGATAGATTTTTGTCGTACCCTTTTTTTGGTTAGACTCTATAGAGCAAGCATGTCACCAATTTGGCTACAACGTTCTCCATGTGTATATTCATTTAGTGTGCTAACTAGAGAAGACATGGCAGGCACACATAGGCAGTAATGGTCGAACCAAGGACATTTACACTGGAGATGTTGTTTTACACTAATCCACGCAAACTCTGAAGTTTTCACTTTACTGAATTTAGGTGGTGCTTTGTTTCTTCCAGGAGGAGAAAATGTGCTGAAACTGGATGTATCATGGTCCTTTCTTCTTCGAGGAGATGGAGCATGGCGCAAACTGGGGGTTTGCCTATACGTGATTCTGAAGGAGGATCAGCTCCGCTTCGATGCATATTTGTTGCAGGCATAACTAGGCGTGGTGCCTATGGTATATCGAGCTATAGTGCCGCAGACGCGGAGTATGGCATTTTATTGTAGGGCAAGTATAGTGTTTTGGTCTATTTTACTCAATGCATATTGACATGCTGCCTGGTCTCGTCTCTATTTTTTCTCTTTTGTGAGAGCTCCCTGATCTCATCTCACTAGGCAGTAACTTGTATGAGCACTGCCATGGGTTTAGTGCAACATTCAGAGTGTATCATGTTTGGAGCTGTTTTCATGTTTAACAGATGACCGCGTTCATGAAAAGAAGAGATATAATCCGTCTATTGTAGAAAAAGTTTAACAGCGTTCCAATATTACTCAGTTCTTTTGCCTCTCTCGAAACGCACAAATTTGAAAGCACTCTTTGTTTCCCGTGCTCTTTGTTGGCTGACACAAATTGTAAAACCATGGTGATCTCCAGATGCATGCTGCCAGCGGGATGAGATGTGTTCAGTTCCAGTGTGCTTGTATTTTACTTTATTTGCGTGAAAGTGTCCTAAAAGATTAGCAATGCAAATCTTGTGATTCGCCTGACTTATGCTGGATAACTCCGCTAGTTCTAGCACCAGTGATCCTTCCTTTTTGGTTGAGAATTGCACAACATAAATGCATTAAAGATTACAAGCATGATTTATGGACTCTTTGACACTTTGCACAAGTACCCCTATAGACAACACCGTCGACAAACCCCTAACCTACCCCTATCTATAGGCCAAACACGAGAGAAGGGGACCCCCCCACTAGTCAAAGCGATGGATGGTAGACAAGGGAACCCACATGGTCGTAAATGAGCGGCAACAAAAGGGAAAAGAAAAGATTGTACTTCATCTATATCAAGAAGCCGTTTGTAATCGCCTAAAAAGAGCCACCTTAAATGAGATCGGTTTTCTACCTTGTAAATGTGAACAAAATTACATATATATCACAAGATAACGGGTGAACAAAAAGATCAATGGTTTGGTCGCCGGAAAATCGCACCGACCTTGACTAGATACCCTAACCAAATGAACCCGTTATAAATTGCATCAACAAAGAGGGGGGCGGTGTACGGCAAACTTTGTTGGACGTAGCGCAACCTCTTCGACCCGACGACACCACTAATAAGCCCTAACCTACCTCTATCTATAGGTCCGACCCGAGGGTAGGGTTCCCCCACACACAAGAGTGACGGACAGGAGAGAAGTAAACCCACATGCTTCCCGATGAGCAGGCATCAAAGGGGTAATCAAGAAACTTCTTGTAATCGATCCCGGAAAATTACTAGCCTAGATGAGTCATCTATTTTGACTGGCTATATGAGTCATTTTGTTTGTATAAAATGCGCTCCGAATGTCTTTTTTTTTTACAAAAATATTGGACGAGAGAACACGTTTGTAAACGGGTCAGGCAGCATGAGCCATGAGGCGACACCGACGCGTGGGGCCCACTCCACTTTGGGTTGACCACCAACGAAAATCTTCTCCACGGCCTCCTCCTCATTCCCGCACCAACGCGTTCCCCTTTACCTCGCCGCCGGCGCCACCGCGCCGTCGCGCCGCCATGCTCCGCCTCCGCCTCCGATGCCGCGCCCTGTCCCAGCTCCTCCCGCCCCCATCCTCGTCTCCCATCTCCCAGCTCCTCGGCTACCACAGCCGCCTCCTCTCCGCGGCCGCGCCCGTCGTCTCCCCGAACCCTAGCTTCGCCGTCGAGGAGTACCTCGTCTCCACCTGCGGCCTGACCCGAGCCCAGGCACTCAAGGCCTCCCCCAAGCTCGCCCACCTCAGGTCCCCCGCCAACCCCGACGCCGTGCTCGCCTTCCTCGCCGGCCGCGGCCTCTCCGGCGCCGACGTCGCCGCCCTCGTCGCCAGGGAGCCCCAGTTGCTCTGCGCCAAAGTGGAGAGGACCCTGGCCCCCAACGTCGCCGCGCTCACCGGCGTTCTGAGATCGTCGGCCTCCTGTCGCTCGGATGCGGCAAACTCCGCTCTAGATCCGACGTCTCCAAGCTGCAGTACCACCTGTCCCTCTTCGGCTCCACCGACAACTTCCTCCATGCTCTCAAGCGCAAGGGATGCTCCATTCTCTGGGCTGACCTCGAGAGGGTGGTCAAGCCCAATGTCGCTTTCCTGCGAGAGTTTGGGCTTGGTCCTTGTGATATTGCCAAGCTGTGCGTCGCTCAGCCATGGCTACTCACCTCCAGGGCAGAGCGTGTCCGGGCGACGGCGGTGTGCGTCGAAGGTCTGGGTATACCCCGAGGGTCTGGGATGTTTAGGCATGCACTCAATGCTGTTGCATTCGTCAGCGAGGAGAAAATCGCCGCCAAAGTGGAGCACCTGAAGAAAACGTTCAGGTGGTCCGATGCTGAGGTGGGCATTGCTATTTCTAAGGCTCCAAATGTGCTGAATAAGACTAGGGAGTTTCTGCAGAGAAGGTCAGAGTTCCTCATCTCTGATTTGGGGTTGGAACCGGCATACATTGCTCGTCGCGCGGTAATGCTCTCGTACAGCCTGGAGGGCCGGCTAAGGCCCCGGAGCTACGTTGTGAAGTTTCTTAAGGCAAATGGATTGCTAGATCCTGACAGGGACTTGTATTCCGTGCTTGTAGTGACTGAGAAGGTATTCATGGAGAGGTACATATTCCCTCACAAGAAAGCTGCACCGTGCCTCGCTGGAGACTATGCTGATGCTTGCAAAGGGCTACTGCCGACTAATTTCAGATTTACATGAAGCAAGGACCGGCTATGGAAATTGGTAATTGTGTATGGCATAACAGAGTTTTCACCATTCCTAGTAAGCTGGTAATTCACATTAGTATTTTCCCCCCTAAATAGAGATTGGTTTTCTGCTGTAGTATGTCTTCCATATGCTGGTTTGGTCGCTGCTAATGCCTAATGAAATTGATAGTCTAATTCATGAACCCTGTGGTGTTGATGTATTGATGTTCTAGTTAAGTAGACATGAAAGCATCGCCTGCAATCTCTGGAAATGAGAGTCCATGAATATATTTGTGTTTCTGACTTCCATTTTTAGGATAATGGAAATTGAATATGTGGGTAGACCAATTTTCTTGTGAAACCAGAACCCAGAGAACAAGAAAGGATGAGAACTGTATTACATCATTTTCCAGTAAATATATCATATGAGTTGCTTTCATCCATATTTTTATTTCCATTTTCATTTCTGTCTTTTTTTTTGTTTTTCATCATTTACAGTTCATTTTTTCTATCCAGGTTATGCTTAGAAATGTATGTTTCCATTCGGTGTCTCATCATGCCTTTTGGTTTCTTTCCCATTTTCCTTCTAAGATTGAATATCTTTGTTCCTAAATCCTGTACCTGATTTTACTTCCGCTGAGAAAATTTCAAACTTGAAAAGGTAATCTATTTGGGACTAAACCATGGTCAACAATGAATTAGTCTCGTCATTTACATCTGTTTGTCAGAACTAGAGGGCCTGCTCAGGCCCTGATACTATGCTGTAAAGTTTCTCAAGGAAATTGATTGCTCAAGCGCAATCTGAGCTACAATAACGTTTTCATGGTGACCAATAAGGTTCTCATTGAAAATTTTCATATTGCCCTCACAAGGAAGCTGCCCCGCACCTAGCTAAAGAATATGCTGCCACTTGCAGAGGGGAAGTGCTATCTAATTTCTTTTTTTTTCTTGGAATACTTTTTTCTAGAAATCTGATCTCAAAACTGACAGCATTTATTTTGGCGCTAGCTGTTTCTGTTATGAAAAATACTTGGCTGTTCCCCGGATACTTAGAATTTTGGCTACCTTTGGAAAGCTTTATATTACTTTGCAATATTAAATGAACTTTAAATGCATTAGATATCTTGAGGACTACTAGGACTGAAGTTGTAGCCGTTGGGTCCATTTTATGCCAATATCCACACATACAGGTTAAACTTGGACTCTTGGAGTTAACAAGTTGGCATTGCGGTTGACACACTTGAGTTATTTTCCCCTTGTTTCTTTGATTTGTGTCATTCCCTGTTTGCACACAAACCCACGTTATGGTTGAGTAGATAATTAGAGGCGACATGAGCTGGTCGCTCTTCATCTTGTAGCACAAGGAAAAAGAGTCCTGGAAAGCACAGGAGGTGATGATGGTTCATGTAGCATTACTACTGGGTTCAATTCCATTACGCACATGGTACAGCATATCAGTCGAATTCCAGAGGGATTGATCCTTGCCTCATCTGTACATCCAGCCTATACACAGCTCGCCTTACTTAAAGGGTTCATCACTAACATCAGCGAAGAGGAAGATGCCCGGCGTACTTCTTTGATTAGACTCCGTTCTGGCGCTTTCCTGATTCCAATCATCCTTTCAGGTAGCAGTAGCCTTTTCTGATTTAAAAGCCTGGCTACCACGGTCCTTTCAGGTATATTCATTCTGTGTGCTAAGTGCTAACTAGAGAAGAGATAGCAGGCATGCACATAGGCTGTACAGGGGATGTTTATCTGGAAATATTGGTTTAGTCTAATCCATCCAAACTCAGTCTTCATTTTACTGAATTTAGGTTAGACGATGCCTTCTTTCTACCGGGATATGTTGGATGCAGACGCACACCGCCTCAATCCACAGACACCGGATATGGATTCTTGAATCTACAAGAATTTCTATGAAAACGTTTCATTTGCTTCTCTTCAATGAAAGTTTCATTTGCTTCTCTTCAATGTATCCCAAGAAATTCTTGACCCAACTGATGCTCAATCTTCTTGCAATCACAAAGAAAAAGAAAGAAAGAAGTAACTCGTCAAAATATTTTTGGTCACTCAATTTCTTTTATATTGTGAAAAAAGACAGGGCGTCTATCTAAAGCAAAATCGCTAAAAAAAATTATATCTAAAGAAAAGAGTCTAAGCCCAGAGCAGCCCAGCCTCTTTCACGCAGACGAAAAGCCCAGCCCACCAGTAAGTGTCTGTCTGTCAATGTGAGAGAGACTGGCCCACGGCTTCCCCGAGCTCCCTCCCTCCCCCCCTCGCCGCCGGCGCCGCCATGCTCCGGCGCCGAGGCCGCCTCCTCATCCAGATGCTCTCCACTCCCTCCGCCACCACCACCTCCCCTCTCCACCGCCCGGCCACAGCTACACGCTCGGAGCTGCATCCTCTCCTCTCCCCGCCGCCTCCTCTCCGGTGCCACAGCCCCCGGCATCTCCCCGACCACCGGGTTCGCCGTGGAGGAGTACCTCGTCTCCACCTGCGGCCTCACCCGAGCCCAGGCGCTCAAGGCCTCCCCCAAGCTCGCCCACCTCAGGTCCCCCGCCAACCCCGACGCCGTGCTCGCCTTCCTCGCCGGCCTCGGCCTCTCCGGCGCCGACGTCGCCGCCGTCGTCGCCCGGGACCCCAAGTTCCTCTGCACCGGCGTGGACAAGGGCCTGTCCCCCATCGTCCGGGGGCTCTCCGGCCTAGGTTTGTCACATTCTGAGATCGCGCGCCTCCTCTTGCAGTCCCCCAACAATTTCCGTTCCAGATCCATCGTCCCCAAGCTGCAGTACTACCTGCGCCTCTTCGGCTCCTCCGAGAGGCTGCTCCGTGCCACCAACTTCAACACCGCCCTCCTCGCATACAAGAGCAAGGTGGAGCTCAATGTCGCGTTCCTGTGTGTGGGTTCGGCGATCGCGATATGGCCAAGTTGTGCAGCTCGATACCGAGGATGGTCACCACCGACCTGGAGTGTGTTCAGAGAATGGTGGCATTGACCGAATCTCTCGGTGTGCCCCGGGGATCCGGAATGTTCAGGCATGCTCTCAGTGCTGTCGCATTCCGCGACAAGAAGCAGATCGCAGCCAAAGTGGATCACCTGAAGAAGACGTTAGGGTGGTCGGATGCCGAGGTGAGCACTGCTCTGCCTAAGGCCCCGTTTTTGCTCGCCAAGTCGAACGAATCACTGCAGCACAGCTCCGAGTTCCTCATGTCTGAGGTGGGGTTGGAACCGGCGTACATTGCTCATCGGCCAGTAATTCTCTGTTACAGCCTAGAGGGCCGGATGAGACCTCGGTACTATGTTGTAAGGTTTCTCAAGGAAAGTGGATTGCTCAAGCGCGACCCCAACTACTATACTGTTTTCAAGGAGACCGAGAAGTATTTCGTGGGGAAGTTCATATACCCTCACAAGGAAGCTGCACCACACCTTGCTGAAGATTATGCTGCAGCTTGCGGAGGGGAAGTGCCCGCTAGATTCAGATTTACATGAACCGAAGAATTCTGAGCAATATATGTAGTATCACGATGTAGTTCTGAAGCCAGATATGTTTTGGTCATTATTTTGTAATGGACAAGAAGATACATGTTCTCTAAAGATTTATGCGTCTTTCCAAAATCTATCATTTTGTTATGTATTGATTTCTCCTTTGTGCCATTCTAATCAGAAGATTACTTTATATGTTGAGCTTATGCTTCATGAACGTCATGAGAGGTTCAGTGCTTCATAAATAGTTGGTATTTACCATTTTACGAATTCCATTTCATATCACAGTTGTTTTTATTTTGTAGATTGTTGATTGCAGCATTGGAGATGCGTGAGCCACAAGCTGAGGTTTGGCCAACTTCAAATGCTTGAGACACCCAGGTCAGGGCAGGCCTGGGAGAGGCACTGATGATGGAGAGGGTGCAACTGGAAGACATGGAGACCCAACGACCTGGAACATCAACTCCTAAGCTTTCATAGGATGTACTAGCAAAATGCCTGTGTATTTCACGGAACATCAAGATGCATTTTTTTACAAAACACCTGTTGTGATTGACCCATGCAGGAGTAATCCCACGTGTAAAAACTAATGATATCTCGAGAATTTCATCAAAAAAAGATATCTCGAGATTTTCATCGAAAAAAATGATATCTCAAGAATTTCTCGAAAAAATGATATCTCAAGAAAAATGAGAGATAAGGTGAGAAGTGCGGCGCGGTCAGGGGCGTAGACAGGCCCCTGGCCTTGGCTCGGGGCGTGAGGGTTAAACCTAGGCTTGTTTATTGCTACAGTGGTGTACTGTAGCAAACTGTAGCCACAATGCCCTGAAGCTAGCCCGGGGTGTGCCGATATCCTAGCTACGCTACTGGGCGCGGTGGTGATTGATGGTCAGACTTAGCAGAGGCATGGGGATGGACGACGCTGGCAGCGGCCACCATGCCAGATTGTTACAGAGACTTCCTTTTTTAATTACTCAACAATGAAGTTGTGGGAGATAAGGATGAACGAGAGAGGTGCAGGTATCCTTTTGCGAAATTTTCATACTTTGCTTTCTATCCGTCAGATATAGATCGGACGGTCTATATTGCAAGATGCAGGCACACTATCATCACCAACTCGATTTTTTATAAGAGTAAAGATATGTGATTTTGTCAGGCCGTTCTTCTAAATCTGAAAGAAGTTTTCTGTCTATGAAGCAGACGACTTGTGATGATTATCAGGTGTCATTCAATTACTTTTAGACGATGTCCATAATCTTTTTGTGCAGTTCATGTTGGCAACCTTGCTATTGTGCCTGCAGGTTGAGGATATTGTCCATGCAGTGATCAGGCTTGCTAAGGAAACCCATGTGAGATACTTCATATTCGGAGGCTTTTACTTTCTCCTTTTTCATCACTAGCCTTAAAGATATGTTCCTCTCACAAAAAGCCGGTACCCGCATTTACCAAAACAAACTGTGAACTGCATTGGCTTCAGTCGCACGCATCACTGAATTCTCCCTCTGTGAATTTTGCGGTATGTTGAGTTGGTGATTAGTTCACTTGGTCTAATCATGTTAGTACACAAACTAAATATCCATATAAAACATGCCCAGTATATGACAGAACTTCATCCAATGTTATGAAGGATGAAAACCTTGATAGCTCGGCTGGTAAAGAAACTGAGGTGGCATGTTGATCTTTTTCCATCATGCTCTAATTCGTTGGTATGACCTATCGTTAAATTATTTTGCGGCGCCGGCTTTTGTTTGCACCTTGTGCTCATCATCTCTATGGTTGTTGTGTCAGGTTAGAGCATGGAGTGCACAGCCTTGCTCATGTGTGTGACGGCCTGATAAGCCAATTCCGCGGTTGTCAGATCCCCTGAGAGTGGATGCAGGACACAGGATTTGTCGGGCAGGTATTCATTTCTCTAGCACATGGCTAACAGAGAGACAAACATATGAATTGTTTGGACACGAATATAATGCTATATATGTTGTTAGAACTTAGCCCCTATTTTTTTCGATAAAGGGCTTTTCATTGAATTGAAATATCGAGTTGATACAACCGCATCAAAGATCACCCGGCCTCTGCATAGCTAGATGCACACAGCCAAAGTTTCAAAGTACTAGAAGCCAAAATAAAAAGGCAAAAAACGCCAGCAGTAGCGAAAAAAGATAAAAGAGGCCTAAGGTGATGCCGGTCCAATCCGAAGGTCACACCGCCATCCATGGGGGTAAAAAATGTCCCTGGCCGAGCACTCCAACCGGGTAGAAGCCATCATAAAAAAATCTCTGTCCTCCGGCCTCTGCAGGATAGACCATATACGGAGCCATCGCGAGCATATATGAATTACCTACATAGGAGATGAAACACTTTTATGATTAAAAACAATATCATTCCTGGTGAGCCACAACGCCCAACATAAGGCAGCCGCCCCCGCAAGAATGTGCTTAGACAATTGTTTATCTATTCCCGTCAACCAATTGCCGAACATATTCCGTACGCTGCGTGGAGGATATAGATTCGAAGCAATTTGGACTATTGCCCATACCGATCTAGCAAACTTGCAATCAAAAAATAGGTGTTTAATGGATTCATTATGATTGCAGAAAACACATTTTTTGCAGCCTTGCCAGTTTCGTCGAGCTAGATTGTCCCTAGTTAAGGTAACTCCTTTGTTGAGAAACCATAGGAAAATTTTCACTTTTAGAGGAATCTTAAGCTTCCACAATTTTCTATTATCAGATGGAACCTCGTTATGAACCAATGCATCATACATGGATTTAACCGAAAATCTTCCATTCAGATGCAGGTTCCATTTAAAGATGTCCGATTCAGCCGACAGTTGGACAGCTCCCAAACGAGTCAGCAAATCGTTCCATGCAGTCAGACGAGGTCCAGAAATCGTTCTGCGAAAAGAAATATCCGGGTGTTCTTGTCTCAATACCTGCTTAATCGTGACAAACTTATGTCTAACTATCCGATATGCACATTTAGAGGAGTAGTCCTGAGCCAGGTGTGTTCCCAGAATCGAATCTGGGAGCCGTCCCTAACCGAGAAAGTGCCAAATTGGAAAAAGAATTCTTTAGCTTTCATAACCCCACTCCAAAAATGAGAGTCACCTGGTTTCCAGTAGACCTGGGAGATTGCTTTGGACCCAACGTATTTATTACGAATGATCTCCTGCCAAACACCATCCTCAGTGAGTAATCTGTATACCCATTTGCTGAGCAATGCAATGTTTTTGATCTCAAGATCCTGGATTCCAAGTCCCCCTTGGCTTTTAGGACGACATAATATATTCCACCTAGCCAAGCGATATTTCTTTTTTTCATTGTCACTCTGCCAAGAAAACCTTGATCTAAAATAATCAAGGCGTTGGAGAACACCTTTTGGCAGATGAAAAAAAGATAGCATGTAAAGGACCATGTTGGTAAGAACCGAGTTGATCAAAACTAGTCGGCCCCCATAGGACAAGAGTTTGGCCTTCCAGCTCGCCAACCGTTTCTCCAGTCTCTCTTCAACATGTTTCCATTCAGCGATTGTCAAACGCCGATAATGAATAGGAATACCTAGATATCGAATCGGAAATTGGCCTAGTTGGCATCCAAATATATCAGCATATTCTTGTGAAGTTTCTATGGCTTCGCTAAAGCAGAAAAGTTCACTCTTATGAAAGTTTATCTTAAGGCCAGAAAGATCCTCAAAAGCACATAATAACAATTTGAGGTTTCTAGCCTTTTCTAGGTCGTGATTCAAAAACAAAATGGTGTCATCCGCATACTATAAGATTGACAGGCCTCCTTCTACTAGATGAGGAATGACCCCGGTGATTTGACTAGCTAGCTTGGCCCTCTCAATGAGAGTAACTAGCATATCAGCCACGATGTTGAAAAGGATAGGTGATGCAGGGTCACCTTGGCGTAGCCCCTTCCTAGTATGGAAATAATTGCCTACGTCACCGTTCACCTTGATAGCCACGCTACCTCCAGACACAAAGTTCTCAACCCATCGGCACCAAGTATCGGAAAACCCTTTCATACGAAGAGTTTGAAGCAAAAAAGGCCACTTCACCTTATCATAAGCTTTCTCGAAGTCAATCTTAAAGATGACCCCATTCAACTTTTTACGGTGGAGCTCATGAACAGTTTCATGTAGGACAGCAACACCGTCTAAGATGTTCCGTCCTTGCATGAAAGCTGTTTGTGTTGGTTTGACTACATGGTCTGCAACCCCATTCAGGCGGTTAGTCGCGACCTTGGTGAAAATTTTAAAGCTCACGTTTAATAAGCAAATCGGTCTATATTGTTGAATCCGATTGGCATCCTTTATCTTTGGTAAAAGGATAATTTCACCAAAATTGAGTCTGGAGATGTCTAGTCTATGAGCATGCAGTTCATTAAACAATTGAACCAGGTCAGACTTTAACATATCCCAAAAAAATTGATAAAACTCCGCCGGAAAACCATCCGGTCCCGGAGATTTGTTGTGTTGCATTTGAAAAATCGCAGTCCGTATTTCCTCCTCAGTGAAAGCAGAGGTTAGGAATTCATTTTCCGCAGCGGAAACCTGCTGGATGTCATGACAAATAGACTCATCCATCTCCAGCGTAGTTTCCGAGGAAGGACCAAATAAGTCTTTATAGTATTTTGTAATAAAGTCCTTGAGCGGAGCGTCCCCCTCAATGCGACCCTCGTCCTAATCAAGGGTGAATATTCGTTTCTTTCTATGTCTGCCATTGGCGAACATTTGAAAGTACTTCGTGTTATCATCCCCAAGTACCAACGAGTCGCTCTTGCACCGTTGGTACCATTTGATTTCCTCTTCGCGTAAGAGACGGGCTAGTTGCTCATTGAGATGACTTTTTTGCTCAATCTTAGCCGCAGATAGAAGCCTCACCTCTGCGATCTTATCTAAGGAGTCGATCATGACAGATAGTCGCAACTTCTCTTTCTTATAAATCCCAGCGGTGTGTTTAGCCCATCCGCGGAGGAATTGGCGCAACGCACGAATGCGATTATGTTGGAAATATGCCCTAGAGGCAATAATAAATTGGTTATTATTATATTTCCTTGTTCATGATAATCGTTTATTATCCATGCTAGAATTGTATTGATAGGAAACTTAGATACATGTGTGGATACATAGACAACACCATGTCCCTAGTAAGCCTCTAGTTGACTAGCTCGTTGATCAATAGATGGTTACGGTTTCCTGACCATGGACATTGGATGTCGTTGATAACGGGATCACATCATTAGGAGAATGATGTGATGGACAAGACCCAATCCTAAGCCTAGCACAAGATCGTATAGTTCGTATGCTAAAACTTTTCTAATGTCAAGTATCATTTCCTTAGACCATGAGATTGTGCAACTCCCGGATACCGTAGGAATACTTTGGGTATGCCAAACGTCACAACGTAACTGGGTGACTATAAAGGTGCACTACGGGTATCTCCGAAAGTGTCTGTTGGGTTGGCACGAATCGAGACTGGGATTTGTCACTCCGTGTGACGGAGAGGTATCTCTGGGCCCACTCGGTAGGACATCATCATAATGTGCACAATGTGATCAAGGAGTTGATCACGGGATGATGTGTTACGGAACGAGTAAAGAGACTTGCCGGTAATGAGATTGAACAAGGTATCGGGATACCGACGATCGAATCTCGGGCAAGTATCGTACCGCTAGACAAAGGGAATTGTATACGGGATTGATCGAATCCTCGACATCGTGGTTCATCCGATGAGATCATCGTGGAACATGTGGGAACCAACATGGGTATCCAGATCCCGATGTTGGTTATTGACCGGAGAAAGTCTTGGTCATGTCTGCATGCTTCCCGAACCCGTAGGGTCTACACACTTAAGGTTCGGTGACGCTAGGGTTATAGAGATATTAGTATGCGGTAACCCGAAAGTTGTTCGGAGTCCCGGACGAGATCCCGGACGTCACGGGGAGTTCCGGAATGGTCCGGAGGTAAAGATTTATATATATGAGAAGTCTTGTTTTGGTCGCCGGAAAAGTTTCGTGCATTATTGGTATTGTACCGGGAGTGCCGAAAGGGGTCCGGGGGTCCACCAAGGGGGTCCACCTGCCCCGGGGGGCCACATGGGCTGTAGGGGTGTGCGCCTTGGCCTATATGGGCCAAGGGCACCAGCCCCAAGAGGCCCATGTGCCAAGAGATAAGGGAAAGGAAGAGTCCTAAAAGGGGAAGGCACCTCCTAGGTGCCTTGGGGAGGATGGACTCCTCCCTGGCCGCACCCTTCCTTGGAGGAAGGGCCAAGGCTGCGCCACCCCCCTCTCCCTTGGCCCTATATATAGTGGGGGGAAGGGAGGGCAGCCGCACCTAAGCCCTGGCGCCTCCCTCTCCCTCCCGTGACACATCTCCCTCCTCCCGCAGCGCTTGGCGAAGCCCTGTTGGAATCCCGCTACTTTCACCACCACGCCGTTGTGCTGCTGGATCTCCATCAACCTCTCCTCCCCCCTTGCTGGATCAAGAAGGAGGAGACGTCGCTGCTCCGTACGTGTGTTGAACGCGGAGGTGCCGTCCGTTCGGCACTAGGATCATCGGTGATTTCACTAGTGCAGAACCGGGCAATAGCACCGGTTCGTAAGGCCCTTTAGTGCCGGTTCAGGAACCGACACTAAAGTTTCGGCACTAAAGGCCCCCCCCTTTAGTACCGGTTCAGCACGAACCGGTGCTAAAGGGGTACCACGTGGCACGAGCCAGCTCCAGGGGCCGGGAGCCCTTTAGTACCGGTTGGTAACACCAACAGGTACTAAATGGTTGTGGGTTTTTGTTTTATTTTGTATTTTTCAATTAAATTTGTGTTATCAATTTAATTTAGGATTGTTTTACGTTATAATGAGTTGTAGTCGTCATCATCATCATCATCGCATATTAATAAATAAATAAACTCTAGCTAGCTAAAAATCATCGTAGTCGTCGTCTAATTACCACTATTTAATCATCATAGTCATTACCGCTAGCGATGTAATCATCATCAACGTTGGCTAGCTTAAAGAGGAAACATTCACTTTGTAACAGAAGCAAAGATATCATCAAGTTCAACATAATCATCACCAACATCGAAGTTCAGGACACGGATCCATGAGACAAGTACTAATTAAGAGCATGAAGTAGTAGCTACTGATCCTGCTGCTCCCTCTCAGGTAGAATAGCATAGAACATGTATAGCTCTCCTGATTCATCATACTGGAGCATGCAGATGAATCTGTCTCCTAATCTTGGGTTGCGCTTCTCCTTACTGCCCCCTAGTACTTCTCTGCGATCGTTAACAATTTTGCTCCAATCTTTCACTATTAAGCATTCTTCGCTTTCAGAAATCCTGAATGCACTCATGTGCAATGTAGGAAATCTTGGTCGTAAGCTAACCATTGACATGCGACCTTTTGTCTCGATCCACTGAGGCACAACTGTCATCGGAAGTCCCTGTTGAACAACATCGTATAGTAATTAATATACTAAGCAATGAAAGTTTAGCTTCAAAAATAATGTATGCAAAAGATGCACTAATTAAGGACAAATATTTAAAATCTTACCATCTTTTGATTATAGATGTGACCGTAGTTCAATACGATCACCATTGGTCGCACGTTTTGAGTACTAACATTTCTAAGTTTAGGAAAAAATTTGTCTTGACAGTATTAAGATCCTCAAGCCATGAAACATAATGACTTATCTCCTTGCAGTTTAGTTGAGCCCCGGGGCAGTAGTAGGTCCTGTCTACCAAGCGCCGGACATGTTTGCTTGAACCGAAATAAGCTGACAATACAAATTAGTTGTCAACTATTTTTGAATAAACTGTATGAAAGACATAAACATATGCATGCATGGTTGAGAAAAACTCACCAAATGGTAGAACTGGAGGCGTTTGCACATCGACCCAGATGTCTATATTACCTTCAATATCATCTTCCGGACGAATATCAAAGGTGATAACCATATCAGGCTCAAATGCATAAGCCTTGCATAGTGCTTGCCAAGTTTTGCATTCAAAATGGGTGTATGTGTCTCCATTATATAATTTGACGTTGAAAGTATACCCATGCTCCGTCTTCAAGTAAACTCTCTTTACCTCCATATCATCTATAGCACTAAAACCTATCTTATCCAAGACAAAAATTCCTGCATGGCAGGGGATGCGCTAGTAGAATAGTGAAAATTTAAAATTATAAGTTGAAGCAAATGAAGCATAAGTTTTGCATTCAAATAATATATAATTGACAAAGTGACTTACTGTATCAACTTCGAATGTCTCATCCAGCTTGATGCTGAAGTGCCTACCATCAACAAGGAAATTTTGGTCGCACAGGCCGCGCTGGTCTTCACAGTGTTCGCACGTAATAAAATCTTTTTCGTCGTCAGATGACATTTCCTATATATGTTCATATAGGTGAAACATTAAACACCTATATCTAGCCAAATATATATTCATCTAACATTTGACATTAATATATCTAACTATATATTCAATTGACATTACTATATATTTAACTTTTCTATCTAATTCATCTAACATTCGACATTAATCTAACATTTATATAAACTCAAAATATATAAAAAATTAAATAAACAGAAAAACTCATATATTATTCAACTAGTTCTAATCTCATATATTATTTTTTTCTTGCTAAAAATAAACTAGTTATATTAATTATTCAACTAGTTCTAATCTCATATATTATTTTTTTCTTACTAAAAATAAACTAGTTATATTAATTATTCAACTAGTTCTAATCTCATATATTATTTTTTTCTTACTAAAAATAAACTAGTTATATTAATTATTCAACTAGTTCTAATCTCTAGTTCGACAATTTTTCTATCTAGCTAGCTAGCTAATTCATCTAACATTCGACATTAATCTAACATTCGATCATCTAATTAACTTTTCTAAAAAACAGAAAATAAGTAAAAAAAATGTGTGTGTGTGTATGTGTGTGTGTATGCATGTGTCAATGTGTGTGTATATATACGTATATGTGTGTACGTACGTATGTGTGTATGTGTGTGTGTATGCGTGTGTGTGTGGTATATGTGTGTGTGTGTGCGGCCCGGCCCGTACGCCGCCGCCCCGTACGTACGAGCGGGGGCGCCGGCGTACGGGGCGGGGGCGCCGGTGTGTGTGTGTATGTGTGTGTACGTATGCATGTGTGTGCGGGAGCGAGAGAGAGACGTACGGCGAGGCCGCGGCGATGACGACGGACGGCGGCGGTGTTCGGGGCGGCAGCGCGAGACGACGACGGGCGGCGGCGGGGACAGCGACGATGACGACGGACGACGGTACGGGCGACGGGCTCGAGCGGCGCGTGCGGCGGAGGTTGAAGAGGAAGTGGGGAGATGAAACTGAAATTTTCGTAAGTGCTATATATATAGGATGGGCCTTTAGTACCGGTTCGTGGCTCCAACCGGTACTAAAGGCCTATTTTCGCCAGCCCAAGCGGCGGGAAACGAAGGCTTTTAGTACCGGTTGGAGCCACCAACCGGTACTAAAGGGGGGCCTTTAGTACCGGTTGGAGCAACCAACCGGTACTAAAGGGTGTGCACTGCCAGGCGAGGGGCGCAGAAGTTTAGTCCCACCTCGCTAGCCGAAGGGCGCACACACCTGCTTATAAGCCCCGCCGCCGCTGCTATCTCGAGCTCCTCTCTAAAGCAGGCCTTCTGGGCCTACCTCTGCTACTCTACCCTGTTGAAGGAAATATGCCCTAGAGGCAATAATAAAGTTATTATTTATTTCCTTATATCATGATAAATGTTTATTATTCATGCTAGAATTGTATTAACCGGAAACATAATACATGTGTGAATACATAGACAAACAGAGTGTCACTAGTATGCCTCTACTTGACTAGCTCGTTAATTAAAGATGGTTATGTTTCCTAACCATGGACAAAGAGTTGTTATTTGATTAACGGGATCACATCATTAGGTGAATGATCTGATTGACATGACCCATTCCATTAGCTTAGCACCTGATCATTTAGTATGTTGCTATTGCTTTCTTCATGACTTATACATGTTCCTATGACTATGAGATTATGCAACTCCCGTTTGCCGGAGGAACACTTTGGGTGCTACCAAACGTCACAACGTAACTGGGTGATTATAAAGGAGCATTACAGGTGTCTCCAAAGGTAGATGTTGGGTTGGCGTATTTCGAGATTAGGATTTGTCACTCCGATTGTCGGAGAGGTATCTCTGGGCCCTCTCGGTAATGCACATCACATAAGCCTTGCAAGCATTGCAACTAATAAGTTAGTTGTGAGATAATGTATTACGGAACAAATAAAGAGACTTGCCGGTAACGAGATTGAACTAGGTATTGGATACCGATGATTGAATCTCGGGCAAGTAACATACCGATGACAAAGGGAACAACATATGTTGTTATGCCGTCTGACCGATAAAGATCTTCGTAGAATATGTAGGAGCCAATATGGGCATCCAGGTCCCGCTATTGGTTATTGACCGGAGACGTGTCTCGGTCATGTCTACATTGTTCTCGAACCGTAGGGTCCGCACGCTTAACGTTACGATGACAGTTATTATGAGTTTATGCATTTTGATGTACCGAAGGTTGTTCGGAGTCCCGATGTGATCACGGACATGACGAGGAGTCTCGAAATAGTCGATACATAAAGATTGATATATTGGAAGCCTATGTTTGGACATCGGAAGTGTTCCGGGTGAAATCGGGATTTTACCGGAGTACCGGGAGGTTACCGGAACCCCCCACGAGCCATATGGGCCTTATTGGGCTTTAGTGGAAAGGTGAAAGGGGCTGTCCATGGTGGGCTGCGCGCCTCCCCCCTCCCCTAGTCCTATGAGGACTAGGAGAGGTGGCCGGCCACCTCTCTCTCTCTTTCCCCCTTGGGAATCCTATTTGGAATAGGATTGGGGGGGGGAGTCCTACTCCCGGTAGGAGTAGGACTCCTCCTGCGCCTCCATAGGGCTGGCCGCACCCCTCCCCCTTGGCTCCTTTATATACGGAGGCAGCGGGCACCTCTAGACACACAAGTTGATCATTGAGATCGTTCCTTAGCCGTGTGCGGTGCCCCCTGCCACCATATTCCACCTCGATCATATCGTTGTAGTGCTTAGGCGAAGCCCTGCGTCGGTAGAACATCAAGATCGTCACCACGCCGTCGTGCTGACGGAACTCTTCCCCGACGCTTTGCTGGATCGGAGCCCGGGGATCGTCATCGAGCTGTACGTGTGCTAAGAACTCGGAGGTGCCGGAGTAACGGTGCTTGGATCGGTTTGATCGGGAAGAAGACATACGACTACTTCCTCTATGTTGTGTCAACGCTTCCGTTGCGATCTACAAGGGTACGTAGATCATACTCTCCCCTCGTTGCTATGCATCACCATGATCTTGCGTGTGCGTAGGAAATTTTTTGAAATTACTACGTTCCCAATAGTGGTATCAGAGCCTAGGTTTTATATGTTGATGTTATATGCACGAGTAGAATACAAGTGAGTTGTGGGCGATATAAGTCATACTGCCTACCAGCATGTCATACTTTGGTTCAGCGGTATTGTTGGACGAGACGACCCGGACCAACATTACGCGTACGCTTACGCGAGACCGGTTCCCCCGACGTGCTTTGCACATAGGTGGCGTGCGGGCGACAGTCTCTCCAACTTTAGTTGAACCAAGTGTGGCTACGTCCGGTCCTTGCAAAGGTTAAAACGGAGTCTATTTGACAAACTATCGTTGTGGTTTTGATGCGTAGGTGAGATTGGTTCTTGCTTAAGCCCGTAGCAGCCACGTAAAACATGCAACAACAAAGTAGAGGACGTCTAACTTGTTTTTGCAGGGCATGTTGTGATGTGATATGGTCAAGACATGATGCTAAATTTTATTGTATGAGATGATCATGTTTTGTAACCGAGTTATCGGCAACTGGCAGGAGCCATATGGTTGTCGCTTTATTGTATGCAATGCAATCGCGATGTAATGCTTTACTTTATTACTAAGCGGTAGTGATAGTCGTGGAAGCATAAGATTGGCGAGACGACAACGATGCTACGATGGAGATCAAGGTGTCGCGCCGGTGACGATGGTGATCACGACGGTGCTTCGAAGATGGAGATCACAAGCACAAGATGATGATGGCCATATCATATCACTTATATTGATTGCATGTGATGTTTATCTTTTATGCATCTTATCTTGCTTTGATTGACGGTAGCATTATAAGATGATCTCTCACTAAATTATCAAGAAGTGTTCTCCCTGAGTATGCACCATTGCGAAAGTTCTTCGTACTGAGACACCACGTGATGATCGGGTGTGATAGGTTCTACGTTCAAATACAACGGGTGCAAAACAGTTGCACACGCGGAATACTCAGGTTATACTTGACGAGCCAAGCATATACAGATATGGCCTCGGAACACGGAGACCGAAAGGTCGAGCGTGAATCATATAGTAGATATGATCAACATAGTGATGTTCACCAATGAAACTACTCCATCTCACGTGATGATCGGACATGGTTTAGTTGATTTGGATCACGTGATCACTTAGAAGATTAGAGGGATGTCTATCTAAGTGGGAGTTCTTAAGTAATATGATTAATTGAACTTTAATTTATCATGAACTTAGTCCTGGTAGTATTGGCATATCTATGTTGTAGATCAATAGCTCGCGTTGTTGCTTTCATATGTTTATTTTGATATGTTCCTAGAGAAAATTGTGTTGAAAGATGTTAGTAGCAATGATGCGGATTGGATCCGTGATCTGAGGTTTATCCTCATTGCTGCACAGAAGAATTATGTCCTTGATGCACCGCTAGGTGACAGACCTATTGCAGGAGCAGATGCAGACGTTATGAACGTTTGGCTAACTCAATATGATGACTACTTGATAGTTTAGTGCACCATGCTTAATGGCTTAGAATCGGGACTTCAAAGACGTTTTGAACGTCATGGACCATATGAGATGTTCCAGGAGTTGAAGTTAATATTTCAAGCAAATACCCGAGTTGAGAGATATGAAGTCTCCAACAAGTTCTATAGCTAAAAGATGGAGGAGAATCGCTCAACTAGTGAGCATGTGCTCAGATTGTCTGGGTAATACAATCGCTTGAATCAAGTGGAAGTTAATCTTCCAGATAAGATAGTGATTTACAGAATTCTCTAGTCACCATCACCAAGTTAGTAGAACTTCGTGATGAACTATAATATGCAAGGGATAACGGAAACAACTCCCAAGCACTTCGTGATGCTGAAATCAACGAAGGTAGAAATCAAGAAAAACATTAAGTGTTGATGGTTGACAAGATCACTAGTTTCAAGAAAAGGGCAGAGGGAAGAAAGGGGAACTTCAAGAAGAACAACAAGCAAGTTGCTGCTCAAGTGAAGAAGCCCAAGTCTGGTCCTAAGGCTGAGACTGAGTGCTTCCACTGCAAAGGGACTGGTCACTGGAAGCGGAACTACCCCAAGTGATTGGCGGATAAGAAGGATGGCAAAGTGAACATAAGTATATTTGATATACATGTTATTGATGTGTACTTTACTAGTGTTTATAGCAAACCCTCAGTATTTGATACTAGTTCAGTTGCTAAGATTAGTAACTCGAAACGGGAGTTGCAGAATAAACAGAGACTAGTTAAGGGTGAAGTGACGATGTGTGTTGGAAGTGGTTCCAAGATTGATATGATCATCATCGCACACTCCCTATAATTTCGGGATTAGTGTTGAACCTAAATAAGTGTTATTTGGTGTTTGCGTTGAGCATGAATATGATTTGATCATGTTTATTGTAATACGGTTATTCATTTAAGTAAGAGAATAAATTGTTGTTCTGTTTACATGAATAAAACCTTATATGGTTACACACCCAATGAAAATAGTTCGTTGGATCTCGATCGTAGTAATACACATAATCATAATATTGAAACCAAAAGATGCAAAGTTAATAATGATGGTGCAACTTATTTGTGGCACTACTGTTTAGGTCATATTGGTGTAAAGCGCATGAAGAAACTCCATGCTGATGGGCTTTTGGAATCACTTGATTATGAATCAGTTGATGCTTGCGAATCATGCCTCATGGGCAAGATGACTAAAACTCTGTTCTTCGGAACAATGGAGCGAGCAACAGATTTGTTGGAAATCATACATACTGATGTATGTGGTCCGATGAATATTGAGGCTCGCGACAAGTATCATTATTTTCTGATCTTCACAGATGATTTGAGCAGATATGAGTATATCTACTTGATGAAACACAAGTCTGAAACATTTGAAAAGTTCAAAGAATTTCAGAGTGAAGTGGAGAATCATCGTACCAAGAAAATAAAAGTTTCTACGATATGATCGAGAGGTAAAATATTTGAGTTACGAGTTTGGCCTTCAGTTAAAACAATGTGAAATAGTTTCACTACTCACGCCACCTGGAACACCACAGTGTAATGGTGTGTCCGAACATCGTAACCGTACTTTATTAGATATGGTGCAATCTATGATGTCTCTTGCCGATTTACCACTATCGTTTTGGGGTTATGCATTAGAGACAGCTGCATTCACGTTAAATAGGGCACCATCTAAATCCGTTGAGACGACACCGTATGAACTATGGTTTAGCAAGAAACCTAAGCCGTCGTTTCTTAAAGTTTGAGGTTGCAATGCTTATGTGAAAAAGTTTCAACCTGATAAGGTCAAACCCAAATTGGAGAAATATGTCTTCATAGGATACCCAAAGGAGATTGTTGGGTACACCTTCTATCACAGATCCGAAGGCAAGAATTTTGTTGCTAAATTCGGAAACTTTCTGGAGAAAGAGTTTTTCTCGAAAGAAGTGAGTGGGAGAAAAGTAGAACTTGATGAGGTAACTGTACCTCCTCCCTTATTGGAAAGTAGTACATCACAGAAACCGGTTTCTGTGACACCTACACCAATTAGTGAGGAAGCTAATGATGATGATCATGAAACTTCAGATCAAGTTACTACCGAATCTCGTAGGTAAACCAGAGTGAGATCCGCACCAGAGTGGTATGGTAATCCTGTTCTGGAAGTCATGTTACTGGACCATGACGAACTTGCGAACTATGAGGAAGCGATGATGAGCCCAGATTCCGCAAAATGGTTTGAGGCCATGAAATCTGAGATATGATCCATGTATGAGAACAAAGTATGGACTTTGATGGATTTGCCCGATGATCGGCAAGCCATAGAAAATAAATGGATCTTCAAGAGGAAGACGGACGCTGATAGTAGTGTTACTATCTACAAAGCTAGAATTGTCGCAAAAGGTTTTCGACAAGTTCAAGGTGTTGACTACGATGAGAGTTTCTCACTCGTATCTATGCTTAAGTCTGTTCGAATCATGTTAGCAATTGCCACATTTTATGAAATCTGGCAAATGGATAAACAAAACTGCATTCCTTAATGGATTTATTAAAGAAGAGTTGTATACGATGCAACTAGAAGGTTTTGTCGATCCTAAAGGTGTTAACAAAATATGCAAGCTCCAGCAATCCATCTATGGACTGGTACAAGCATCTCGGAGTTGGAATATACGCTTTGATGAGTTGATGAAAGCATATAGTTTTATGCAGACTTGTGGTGAAGCCTGTATTTACAAGAAAGTGAGTGGGAGCACTACATCATTTCTGATAAGTATATGTGAATGACATATTGTTGATCGGAAATAATGTAGAATTATTCTGTAAAGCATAAAGGAGTTTTTGAAAGGAGTTTTTTTTCAAAGAAAGACTTCGGTGAAGCTGCTTACATATTGAGCTTCAAGATCTATAAAGATAGATCAAGACGCTTGATAAGTTTTTTCAATGAGTACATACCTTGACAAGATTTTGAAGTAGTTCAAAATAGAGCAGTCAAAGAAAGAGTTCTTGCCTGTATTACAAGGTGTGAAGTTGAGTAAGACTCAAAGCCCGACCACGGCAGAAGATAGAAAGAGAATGAAAGTCATTCCCTATGCCTTGGCCATAGGTTCTATAAAGTATGTCATGCTGTATACCAGATCTATTGTATACCCTGCACTGATTTAGCAAGGGAGTACGATAGTGATCTAGGAGTAGATCACTGGACAGCGGTCAGAATTATCCTTAGTAAAATAAGGATATGTTTCTCGATTATGGACGTGACAAAAAGGTTCGTCGTAAAAAGTTACGTCGATGCAAGTTTTGACACAGATCTGGATGACTCTAAGTCTCGATCTAGATACATATTGAAAGTGGGAGCAATTAGCTAGAGTAGCTCCATGCAGAGCATTGTAGACATAGAATTCGCAAAATACTTACGGATCTGTATGTGACAGACCCGTTGACTAATATTATCTCACAAGCAAAACATGATCACACCTTAGTACTCTTTGGGTGTTAATCACATAAACAATGTGAACTAGATTATTGACTCTAGTAAACCCTTTGGGTGTTGATCACATATCGATGTGGACTATGGGTGTTAATCACATGGTGATGTGAACTATTGCTGTTAAATCACATGGCGATGTGAACTAGATTATTGACTCTAGTGCAAGTGGGAGACTGAAGGAAATATGCCCTAGAGGCAATAATAAAGTTATTATTTATTTCCTTATATCATGATAAATGTTTATTATTCATGCTAGAATTGTATTAACCGGAAACATAATACATGTGTGAATACATAGACAAACAGAGTGTCACTAGTATGCCTCTACTTGACTAGCTCGTTAATCAAAGATGGTTATGTTTCCTAACCATGGACAAAGAGTTGTTATTTGATTAACGGGATCACATCATTAGGTGAATGATCTGATTGACATGACCCATTCCATTAGCTTAGCACCCGATCGTTTAGTATGTTGCTATTGCTTTCTTCATGACTTATACATGTTCCTATGACTATGAGATTATGCAACTCCCGTTTGCCGGAGGAACACTTTGGGTGCTACCAAACGTCACAACGTAACTGGGTGATTATAAAGGAGCATTACAGGTGTCTCCAAAGGTAGATGTTGGGTTGGCGTATTTCGAGATTAGGATTTGTCACTCCGATTGTCGGAGAGGTATCTCTGGGCCCTCTCGGTAATGCACATCACATAAGCCTTGCAAGCATTGCAACTAATAAGTTAGTTGTGAGATGATGTATTACGGAACGAGTAAAGAGACTTGCCGGTAACGAGATTGAACTAGGTATTGGATACCGACGATCGAATCTCGGGCAAGTAACATACCGATGACAAAGGGAACAACATATGTTGTTATGCGGTCTGACCGATAAAGATCTTCGTAGAATATGTAGGAGCCAATATGGGCATCCAGGTCCCGCTATTGGTTATTGACCGGAGACATGTCTCGGTCATGTCTACATTGTTCTCGAACCGTAGGGTCCGCACGCTTAACGTTACAATGACAGTTATTATGAGTTTATGCATTTTGATGTACCGAAGGTTGTTCGGAGTCCCGGATGTGATCACGGACATGACGAGGAGTCTCGAAATAGTCGAGACATAAAGATTGATATATTGGAAGCCTATGTTTGGACATCGGAAGTGTTCCGGGTGAAATCGGGATTTTAGCGGAGTACCGGGAGGTTACCGGAACCCCCCGGGAGCCATATGGGCCTTATTGGGCTTTAGTGGAAAGGTGAAAGGGGCTGTCCATGGTGGGCTGCGCGCCTCCCCCCCTCCCCTAGTCCTATTAGGACTAGGAGAGGTGGCCGGCCACCTCTCTCTCTCTTTCCCCCTTGGGAATCCTATTTGGAATAGGATTGGGGGGGGGAGTCCTACTCCAGGTAGGAGTAGGACTCCTCCTGCGCCTCCATAGGGCTGGCCGCACCCCTCCCCCTTGGCTCCTTTATATACGGAGGCAGGGGGCACCTCTAGACACACAAGTTGATCATTGAGATCGTTCCTTAGCCGTGTGCGGTGCCCCCTGCCACCATATTCCACCTCGATCATATCGTTGTAGTGCTTAGGCGAAGCCCTGCGTCGGTAGAACATCAAGATCGTCACCATGCCGTCATGCTGACGGAACTCTTCCCTGCCGGTTTGCTGGATCGGAGCCCGGGGATCGTCATCGAGCTGTACGTGTGCTAAGAACTCGGAGGTGCCGGAGTAACGGTGCTTGGATCGGTTGGATCGGGAAGAAGACGTACGACTACTTCCTCTACGTTGTGTCAACGCTTCCGTTGCGATCTACAAGGGTACGTAGATCATACTCTCCCCTCGTTGCTATGCATCACCATGATCTTGCGTGTGCGTAGGAAATTTTTTGAAATTACTACGTTCCCCAACACCTGTGGGGCCTATTGGGCTTGCGGGCCTGCATCCTGGCCCAACAACAGGTTGGGTTTCTAGTCGTATGCAGGCCGCTGTGGCCAGGTAGGTGGGCTTTTTTCATTTAGTTTTTTCTTTTCTGCTTTATTTATTTTGTTTTATTTATTTTTAGTTGTTTTTTGCTGTATTTAGAGTTTCTTTGTGAATATTTTTGATAGTTTTTAGAAACTTTCAGTTAGTGCTGGTAGTTTTTAAATTTGAATAGTTTAACTTTTGAATTATTTGAAATTTGTGTGAATCACTAGTTTGTGAATAACTTAACTTTAAAAATACATTTTCAGTGATTCTTTTTTCTTATGTTTAATATTAGTGTGTTTCATCATTATATTCAATTTGGTAATGCTTAAGTTATTTAAAAAATGAAATGCCTTTGTAACGGATGAGTTTTTGTCCGAAACCCTGATACTTCGAAACAGATTGTCCATTTTTTACACGAAGTGCATCCAGTTTTTGCGGTAACCCTCTCTACTTTTTTGCACATGCTATGTGGGTGAAATTATGATACCATGCCAACTTTCATCCTTTTCTGAGTTCATTTGAAATGCTTTTCAATTTCAGGGTCATTTAGCTGAAAAAATCAGTAAATGCATGAAAGAATTTGCTTGCACATAAAATTTCTTCGCGTTTCAAGGCTTGAAGCTAATCAACATGTAGATGAGCATTGCAACTCTTCGTCATTGTCTGTGTACTCACGGCTTATAAACCGCTCATACTGCCTCTCTCTTGGCGAAGATCACAAGATAGTTTGGTTAAATTGCATTACTTGTAAGTCCAGTTAACATGGATGCTTATGATGCAAGAGCAACAAAAAAAGTGAAAATTTGGCACAAATAGGTAGTTGTGTAACTAAAATAGGTAGGAGGAGAGATAGCTCTTATGTCACAAAAAAGAAGTTGTATCAAACCTTTTATGTCGGATCTAGAACAAACCAATCGGTATCGCCATCATACAGCCCAACCGTGGCTCGTGATGCATATATATGCATATCAAATGCACGGTTGGACGTATGATGGCGAATCCGAATGATTTGTATTCAGTCAATGAACTGGTAGATGTATGCAGTCGATGAACTGGTAGATGTATGTAGTCGATGAACTGAAAGACTTATGCAGGGAAGGCGAGAGGTGGGCTATATATAGGGTCGTCTGGCTCACAAAGTGATTGTGGTAGTTTCGATCCAACGACTCACATGAGCTAGGAAGAAACACACCCTTGATCCAACGACTCACAAGAGCTAGAAAGAAACACACGATCCGTGTGATTCTTCCTGATTGGTGGGATGCACATTAGTACCCACTCCGGACTCCGAAACCCTGATACTCGGAAAGAGTTTGTCCAGTTTGTACACGAAGTGCATCCAGTTTTTGCCGTGACCCTCTCTACTCTTTCGCGCATGCTATGCGGGTGATATGATGATACCATGCCAAGTTTCAACATTTTCAGGATTCATTTTGTAGTGATTTTCAATTTCACGGTCATTTAGCTCTCTAAACAATTAGGTAAATGACCGAAAAACAACAAATGATGTCAGAACATGTTGGAAATTGATGACGTCGCTTTAAATGCTGCATACTAAACACAAAAGAAGTCCGGAGTTCAAATAAGTTTAAAAAACATTGAAGTGGCCATGTAACAGATGAGTTCTCGTCTGAAACCCTGATACTCGGAAAGAGTATGTCTAGTTTGTACACGAAGTGCGTCCAGTTTTTGCCGTGACCCTCTCTACTCTTTCGCGCATGCTATGCGGGTGATATGATGATACCATGCCAAGTTTCAACATTTCAGGATTCATTTTGTAGTGATTTTCAATTTCACGGTCATTTAGCTCTCTAAACAATTAGGTAAATGACCGAAAAACAACAAATGATGTCAGAACATGTTGGAAATTGATGACGTCGCTTTAAATGCTGCATACTGAACACAAAAGAAGTCCGGAGTTTAAATAAGTTATTAAAAATAAAAAAGAGGTGCAATGCTGGTTAATTTGCTTCAAGCCTTTCGGAATAGTGTAGACTGCACTGCACATAGCTCAGTGCAATCTATGCTATTCCGCAAGGCTTGAAGCTAATCAACATGTAGATGAGCATTGCAACTCTTCATCATTGTCTGTGCACTCACGGCTTATAAACCGCTCATACTGCCTCTCTCTTGGCGAGGTGGGACTAAAAACAGCTTGCCGTAACCTCATTAGTACCGGTTCGTGGTACGAACCGGCACTAAATGGTGATGGTGGGGCCATAGCCTGACCGCAGGCTGACACAGCCTCTTTAATACCGGTTCGTGGCATGAACCGGTACTAAAGGTTCGCCACGAACCGGTACTATTGATCGCCGCCACGAACCGGCACTAATGTACACATTAGTGCCGGCTCTAATGCAAACCGGCACTAATGTGCTTCACGTTTGACCCTTTTTCTACTAGTGTTTGGATCACGATGAGTACGACTCCATCAACCCCGTTCTCTTGAACGCTTCCGCGCGCGATCTACAAGGGTATGTAGATCCACTCCTCCCTCGTTGCTAGATGACTCCATAGATTGATCTTGGTGACACGTAGGAAAATTTTGAATTTCTTCTACGTTACCCAATAGTGGCATCATGAGCTAGGTCTATGCGTAGTTACTATGCACGAGTAGAACACAAAGTAGTTGTGGGCGTTGATTTTGTCCAATATGCTTACCGTTACTAGTCCAATCTTGATTCAGCGGCATTGTGGGATGAAGCGGCCCGGACCAACCTTACACGTACGCTTACGTGAGACCAGTTCCACCGACTAACATGCACTAGTTGCATAAGGTGGCTGGCGGGTGTCTGTCTCTCCCACTTTAGTCGGATCGGATTCGATGAAAAGGGTCCTTATGAAGGGTAAATAGCAATTGGCATATCACGTTGTGGTTTTTGCGTAGGTAAGAAACGTTCTTGCTAGAAACCCATAGCAGCCACGTAAAACATGCAAACAACAATTAGAGGACGTCTAACTTGTTTTTGCAGGGTATGCTATGTGATGTGATATGGCCAAGAAGAATGTGATGAATGATATGTGATGTATGAGATTGATGATGTTCTTGTAATAGGAATCACGACTTGCATGTCGATGAATATGACAACCGGCAGGAGCCATAGGAGTTGTCTTATGTGATATGGCCAAGAAGAATGTGATGAATGATATGTGATGTATGAGATTGATCATGTTCTTGTAATAGGAATCACGACTTGCATGTCGATGAATATGACAACCGGCAGGAGCCGTAGGAGTTGTCTTTATTTATTTATGACCTGCGTGTCAACATAAACGTCATGTAATTACTTTACTTTATTGCTAACCGTTAGCTGTAGTAGTAGAAGTAATAGTTGGCGAGACAACTTCATGAAGACACGATGATGGAGATCATGATGATGGAGATCATGGTGTCATGCCGGTGACGATGATGATCATGGAGCCCCGAAGATGGAGATCAAAAGGAGCAAAGTGATATTGGCCATATCATGTCACTATTTGATTGCATGTGATGTTTATCATGTTTATACATCTTATTTGCTTAGAACGACGGTAGTAAATAAGATGATCCCTCATTAAAATTTCAAGAAAGTGTTCCCCCTAACTGTGCACCGTTGCGACAGTTTGTTGTTTCGAAGCACCACGTGATGATCGGGTGTTAGATTCTTACGTTCGAATACAACGGGTGTTGACGAGCCTAGCATGTACAGGCATGGCCTCGGAAACACATGCGAAACACTTAGGTTAACTTGACGAGCCTAGCATGTACAGACATGGCCTCGGAACATAGAAGACCGAAAGGTCGAGCATGAGTCGTATGGTAGATACGATCAACATGAAGATGTTCACCGATGTTGACTAGTCCGTCTCACGTGATGATCGGACACGGCCTAGTTGACTCGGATCATGTCATCACTTAGATGACTAGAGGGATGTCTATCTGAGTGGGAGTTCATAAGATGAACTTAATTATCCTGAACATAGTCAAAAGGTCTTCGCAAATTATGTCGTAGCTCGCGCTTCAGTTCTACTGTTTAGTTCTGTTCCTAGAGAAAATTTAGTTGAAAGTTGATAGTAGCAATTATGCGGACTAGGTCCGTAAACTAAGGATTGTCCTCATTGCTTAATGGAAGGCTTATGTCCTTAATGCACCGCTCAGTGTGCCGAACCTCGAACGTCGTCTATGGATGTTGCGAACATCTGACATACACGTTTTGATAACTACATGATAGTTCAGTTAAACGGTTTAGAGTTGAGGCACCGAAGACGTTTTTGAAACGTCGCGAAACATATGAGATGTTTCGAGGGCTGAAATTGGGATTTCAGGCTCGTGCCCACGTCAAGAGGTATAAGACCTCCGACGATTTTCTTAGCCTACAAACTAAGGGAGAAAAGCTCAATTGTTGAGCTTGTGCTCAGATTGTCTGAGTACAACAATCACTTGAATCAAGTGGGAGTTGATCTTCCAGATGAGATAGTGATGTTTCTCCGAAGTCATTACCACCAAGCTGCTAGAGCTTCGTGATGAACTATAATATATCAGGGACATATATGATGATCCTTGAGATATTCGCGATGTTTGACACCACAAAAGTAGAAATCAAGAAGGAGCATCAATTGTTGATGGTTAGTAAAACCACTAGTTTCAAGAAGGGCAAGGGCAAGAAGGGATACTTCATGAAACGGCAAATCAGCTGCTGCTCTAGTGAAGAAACCCAAGGTTGAACCCAAACCCGAGACTAAGTGCTTCTGTAATAAGGAGAACAGTCACTGAAGCAGAACCACCCTAGATACTTGGTAGATGAGAAGGCTGGCAAGGTCGACAGAAGTATATTGGATATGCATTATAATGTGTACTTTACTAGTACTCCTAGTAGCACCAGGGTATTAGATACCGGTTCGGTTGCTAAGTGTTAGTAACTCGAAACAAAAGACTACGAAATAAACGGAGACTAGCTAAAAGGTGAGATGACGATATGTGTTGGAAGTATTTCCAAGGTTGATCAAATATCGTACGCTCCCTCTACCATCGAGATTGGTATTAAAACCTAAATAATTGTTATTTGGTGTTTGCGTTGAGCATAGACATGATTGGATTATGTCTATCGCGATACGGTTATTCATTTAAGGAGAATAATGGTTACTCTGTTTATTTGAATAATACCTTCAATGGTCTTGCACCTAAAATGAATGGTTTATTGAATCTCGATCGTAGTGATACACATGTTCATGCCAAAAGATATAAGATAGGAATGATAGTACCACCTACTTGTGGCACTGCCACTTAAGTCATATCGGTATAAAACGCATGAAGAAGCTCCATGTTGATGGATCTTTGGGCTCACTCGTTTTTGAAAAGTTTGAGACATGCGAACCATGTCTATTGGTGTATATGCATGAAGAAACTCCATGCAAATGGACCATTTGGACTCACTTGATTTTCAATCACTTGAGACATGCAAATCATACCACATGGGCAAGATGACTGAAAGCCTCGGTTTCAGTAAAATGGAACTAGAAAGCAACTTGTTGTAAGTAATACATTTTGATGTGTGCAGTCCAATGAGTGCTGAGGCGTGTAGTTGATATCGTTATGTTCTTACTTCACAGATGATTTGAGTAGATGTTGAGTACATTTACTTAATGAATCGCGAGTCTGAATTATTGAAAGGTTCAAGTAATTTCAGGGTGAAGTTGAAAGATCGTCGTGACAAGAGGATAAAATATCTATGATATGATCATAGAGATGAATATCTGAATTACGAGTTTGGCACAGAATTAAGACATTGTGGAAGTTGTTTCACAACTAATATAGCCTGGAACACCATAGTGTAATGGTGTGTCCGAACATCATAACTGCACCCTATTAGATATGATGCATACCATGATGTCTCTCATCGAATTACCACAATAGTTTTATGGGTTAGGCATTAGAGACAACCACATTCACTTTAAATAGGGCACCACGTAATTCCGATGAGATGACACTGTATGAACTATGGTTTAGAGAAACCTAAGCTATCATTCCTTAAAAGTTTGGGGCTACGATGCTTATGTGAAAAGGTTTCAGGCTGATAAGCTCGAACCCAAAGCGGATAAATGCATCTTCATAGGACACCCAAAACAGTTGGGTATACCTTTTGTCTCAGATTCGAAAGCAATAAGGGATTGTTTCTAGAATCGGGTCCTTTCTCGAGGAAAAGTTTCTCTCGAAAGAATTGAGTGGGAGGATGGTGGAGACTTGATGAGGTTATTGAACCGTTACTTCAACTAGTGTATAGCAGGGCACAAAGAGTTGTTCCTGTGGCACCTACACCAATTGAAGTGGAAGCTTATGATATTGATCATGAGACTTCGGATCAAGTCATTCCCAAACCTCATAGGATGACAAGGATGCGTACTACTTCAGAGTGGTACGTAATCCTGTCTTGGAAGTCATGTTGCTAGACAACAATGAGCCTACAAGCTATGGAGAAGCGATGGTGGGCCCGGATTCTGATAAATGGCTCAAGACCATAAAATCCGAGAGATGATCCATGTATGAAAACAAAGTGTAGACTTTGGAAGAACTACTTGATGGTCGTAAGGCTGTTGGGTACATATGGATTTTAAAAGGAAGACGGACAATGATGGTAAGTATCACCATTAAGAAAGCTCGACTTGTCGTTAAGATGTTTTCCGACAAGTTCAAGGAGTTGACTACGATTAGACTTTCTCACTCGTAGCGATGCTAAGAGTCTGTTGGAATTATATTAGCGATTACTGCATTATTTATGAAATCTTGCAGATAGGATGTCAAAACATTGTTTCCTCGACGATTTTCTTGAGGAAAGGTTGTATGTGATACAACCGGATGGTTTTGTCAATTCTGAAAGATGCTAATAAGTATGCAAAGCCCCAGCAATCCTTCTGAGGACTGGAGTAAGCATCTCGGAGTTGGAATGTATGCTTTGATGAGATTATCAAAGATTTTGGGTTTATACAAAGTTTATGAGAAGCTTGTATTTCCAAAGAAGTGAGTGGGAGCACTATAGAATTTCCAATGAGTATATGTTGTTGACATATTGTTGATCGGAAATGATGTAGAATTTCTAGATAGCATGCAGAGTTATTTGAAAAGTGTTTTTCAATGGAAAGCCTGGATTAAGCTACTTGAACATTGAGCATCAAGATCTATAAGGATAGATCAAAACACTTAATGGTACTTTCAAATGAGCACATACCTTGACATGATCTTGAAGGTATTCAAGAAGGATCAGTCAAAGAAGGAGTTCTTGCCTGAGTTGTAAGGTATGAAGTTAAGACTTAAAGCTCGACCACGGCAGAATAATGAGAGAAAGGACGAAGGTCGTCCCCTATGCTTAAGACATAGGCTCTACAGTATGCTATGCTGTGTACCGCACCTGAAGTGTGCCTTGCCATGAGTCAGTCAAGGGGTACAAGAGTGATCCAAGAATGGATCACAGGACAGCGGTCAAAGTTATCCTTAGTAACTAGTGGAGTAAGGAATTTTCTCGATAATGGAGGTGGTAAAAGAGTTCGTCGTAAAGGGTTACGTCGATGCAAGCTTAACACCTATCCGGATAGCTCTGAGTAGAGATACCGGATACGTATAATGGAGCAAGAATTTAGAATAGCTCCAAGTAGAACAGTTATTTGAAGTGGCTCCAAATGTAGCGTAGTAGTTGCATCTACAAGATGACATAGAAATTTGCGAAGTACATACGGATCTGAATGTTGCAGACCCGTTGACTAAAACCTCTCTCACAAGCATAACATGAGCAAACCCAGAACTCATTGAGTGTTAATCACATAGTGATGTGAACTAGATTATTGACTCTAGTAAACTCTTTGGATGTTGGTCACATGGCGATGTGACCCGTGAGTGTTAATCACATGGCGATGTGAACTAGATTATTGACTCTAGTGCAAGTGGGAGACTGTTGGAAATATGCCCTAGAGGCAATAATAAATTGGTTATTATTATATTTCCTTGTTCATGATAATCGTTTATTATCCATGCTAGAATTGTATTGATAGGAAACTCAGATACATGTGTGGATACATAGACAACACCATGTCCCTAGTAAGCCTCTAGTTGACTAGCTCGTTGATCAATAGATGGTTACGGTTTCCTGACCATGGACATTGGATGTCGTTGATAACGGGATCACATCATTAGGAGAATGATGTGATGGACAAGACCCAATTCTAAGCCTAGCACAAGATCGTATAGTCCGTATGCTAAAGCTTTTCTAATGTCAAGTATCATTTCCTTAGACCATGAGATTGTGCAACTCCCGGATACCGTAGGAATACTTTGGGTATGCCAAACGTCACAACGTAACTGGGTGACTATAAAGGTGCACTACGGGTATCTCCGAAAGTGTCTGTTGGGTTGGCACGAATCGAGACTGGGATTTGTCACTCCGTGTGACGGAGAGGTATCTCTGGGCCCACTCGGTAGGACATCATCATAATGTGCACAATGTGATCAAGGAGTTGATCACGGGATGATGTGTTACGGAACGAGTAAAGAGACTTGCCGGTAACGAGATTGAACAAGGTATCGGGATACCGACGATCGAATCTCGGGCAAGTATCATACCGCTAGACAAAGGGAATTGTATACGGGATTGATCGAATCCTCGACATCGTGGTTCATCCGATGAGATCATCGTGGAACATGTGGGAACCAACATGGGTATCTAGATCCCGCTGTTGGTTATTGACCGGAGAACGTCTTGGTCATGTCTGCATGCTTCCCGAACCCGTAGGGTCTACACACTTAAGGTTCGGTGACGCTAGGGTTATAGAGATATTAGTATGCGGTAACCCGAAAGTTGTTCGGAGTCCCGGATGAGATCCCGGACGTCACGGGGAGTTCCGGAATGGTCCGGAGGTAAAGATTTATATATGAGAAGTCTTGTTTTGGTCGCCGGAAAAGTTTCGCGCATTATCGGTATTGTACCGGGAGTGCCGAAAGGGGTCCGGGGGTCCACCAAGGGGGTCCACCTGCCCCGGGGGGCCACATGGGCTGTAGGGGTGTGCGCCTTGGCCTATATGGGCCAAGGGCACCAGCCCCAAGAGGCCCATGCGCCAAGAGATAAGGGAAAGGAAGAGTCCTAAAGGGGGAAGGCACCTCCTAGGTGCCTTGGGGAGGATGGACTCCTCCCTGGCCGCACCCTTCCTTGGAGGAAGGGCCAAGGCTGCGCCACCCCCCTCTCCCTTGGCCCTATATATAGTGGGGGGAAGGGAGGGCAGCCGCACCTAAGCCCTGGCGCCTCCCTCTCCCTCCCGTGACACATCTCCCTCCTCCCGCAGCGCTTGGCGAAGCCCTGTTGGAATCCCGCTACTTCCACCACCACGCCGTCGTGCTGCTGGATCTCCATCAACCTCTTCTCCCCCCTTGCTGGATCAAGAAGGAGGAGACGTCGCTGCTCCGTACGTGTGTTGAACGCGGAGGTGCCATCCGTTCGGCGCTAGGATCATCGGTGATTTGGATCATGACGAGTACTACTCCATCAACCCCGTTCTCTTGAACGCTTCTGCGCGCGATCTACAAGGGTATGTAGATCCACTCCTCCCTCGTTGCTATATGACTCCATAGATTGATCTTGGTGACACGTAGGAAAATTTTGAATTTCTTCTACGTTACCCAACAGATTATTCCAACGTTGAATTGGTGTATCACCCCGTGTTGGGCGTTGCCACACCTTTTTAACCAATTCAGGGAAATCCTCTCTAGTGAGCCACCCCAGTTCAAATTTAAACTGATGGCGGTTCGAAGTGGGTGCTGCTTAACCAAAATCAGTAAGCAATGGAGCATGATCCGATAAGGCCTCAATTCTCTCCAAAGCCCGCACTGATGCTAATGGATATTTAAATTCCCAGTCTGTGGTGACTAGCACTCGATCAAGTTTTTCGAATTTCGGGATAGATCTATTATTGGCCCAGGTAAATTGGCGCCCCGAGAGAGAGAGAGTTCCCGCAAATCAAGACTGCCAATGACAGCATTAAAAAGAAACGGCCATCGAGTGTCGAACCTATCATTGTTTTTATCCTGCTGGTATCGCAAAATATTGAAGTCCCCCCCAAGTAGCATGGGGTGAGGATTTTCTCTGCAGGTATTGACAAGTTCTTTGAGGAAGGCCGCTTTAAATTCATCTTGAGCAGCACCATATACGGCAACCAAGCTCCAAATGAAATTATCGGACTTGTTTTTAAGGTGGAATTTAATATGATACCCCCCCTTTGAAGTTGAAAGAAGTCCCAAGTAAGTGGAGTGTATTCCTAAAAGAATACCTCCGGACCTCCCTGAAGGCGGCAGGATATGCCATTCGTAATCTTTGCCACATGAGAAATGGTCCAAATCACGCGTTGGAAAGTCACGCTTACTACACTCAGAGATTGCCACGAAGTCGAGGGCATGATCCCTAACACAATCGGAAATATGTTTGTACTTAGCCAAGTCACCAAGACCTCTGCTATTCCAAAACATTCCTTTCATGGAGAAACTTTATTACGTTTGGATACTTTGGTCTTCTTCTTAGGGCGACCCTTTTTACTACCAGAGTTAGACTTGTTCTTACGTACCGATGCAACGAGCTCACAAAGCATCGTATCACGCATGGTATCTTCAAAGTCTACCTCTGTAGTATCATTGACCAGATGAGAGAGGAGTCTGCCTTCATGGTTGGCATCGGACTCCTCATCCTCCTCATCTGATACTAGTGGATCCGCCGTCAGAAGCGTTCTAGGAGCGACCGTAAGCCGGTCGAACTCCATTTGCTTAAGAGCTTTAACTGAGAAATCAACTACTGCATCATTTCTACCAAATGAAATACCAAGGCTAGCAATATTTGAAGACATTTTGGCTTTATCAAAAGATAGAAAAGATTTGCAAGGAGACGTACCATCAAAGTCGAGGTTCCGCAATGCCGTTCTACGCATGGCCCTCTGCATGGAATCCTCATCAGTGGCAGAGGCCCCATCAGCCCCCACAACATGGCAGCCGCTACGTCTAGGCGGTGAAGTAGTAAACTCCGAAGCAACCCGCATCCCAGAGGGCCGGAAAGGTGGTGTAGACGGCTCCGGCGTAGCAGCGGGAGACCTAGAACGCTGCAGCTCATCCTCCATAACAGCGATACAAGGAGCAGCCTCCACGTCCCACGGCGGCGACACAGGGGACAGCGCCGGCCCCGGCGACGCGGCGGGAGACCGTGAAAGCTGCAGCTGATCCTCCATGACAGCGTTCGTAGGAGCAACCTCCTCGTACTGCGACGGCGGCGCAGGAGGCAGCGCCCGAAGCGTCGCCAAGGCCATGTCATGATCTGCATGCACCGCCGGGGAGAAAATCACACCCCGACGACCAGAAGACCGAGAAGAAGCCGATGTCGGTGTCGTCAGATGCTCCAAAGCAGCCTCCGACGGTGATCCCATCGCCAAGGGCGCCGCAGGCCCATCAACCCATGTCCGAATAGCTGACATGGGCGAAGCATCCGGTTGAGGTGGTGGAGGCGGTGCAGAGCTGGCAAGCGAGGGAGGGTTCTGGGGAGGCACGAGCTCCGTTGCTGCTGGCGGGTCCCCCGACAAAGGCCGCGATGCCAAGCATGGATGTGTACTGGCAGGAACGATCGTGAAAGAGGTGATTTGCATCGGAACCACTCCTCCCGAGGAAGATGATGCCGCCGTGTTAGCTGACGACGAAGACGCTTTCGGCCTCTTGCTCTTGTCATCAGCCCTTGAAGTGTCCTCTCGATCATGCTCCTTGTCCCCTTCCGTATCATCGCCATGCTCCCAAACGCGAGGCACAAAATCAGCGTCCACACGAAAATCATCATCTTCCAGAGTGTACCGGAATTCATAGCCCTTCTTCTGAACAACCACATCCGACGAGAGGGAGTTGACAGGGCTCATCTTAAAAGCATCAAGATTAAGCACGCCAACCTGAATCCTCACAATACCACGGCGGCGCAAGCAAAGGAGGTCGACGTCAAGAGTGGCGCCAATAACAGAGCCAACTGCCCAGAGACCCAAGAAATGCCGGAGAGCGTGAGGAACTCCGTGCACATGCACCCAAACTGGAATAAGCTCAAAACGATTCGGAATCTCCTCGGAATGACAAGCCTTGAACTCCAAAGTGACATTATGCGATTTGATGAAGACCGTGAAACCAGTAACTCTCAGGAGCACCTCGTCACTGGGAAAAGACATGATAAAAGCATTCTGGCCATGAGGGATAGCCTCCCACGTCCACTGTTGCTGATATTGAGCGATCTTAGCAACCTCCGCCTCCATAATGCTCGAAGAGATAGAGCCTCCCGAGATCGTAACAAGAGCCGTTGGGGAGGATTGTGGTGCGAGGTCTGCCCTGCAAACATTGTCAGGCATCTGAAAGAAGGCCATGCTCTCAGTCCCATAGCCACAAAGCATCGCCGCCGGCTTCGGCATCTTGAGAGCTGGACACCGCCGAGTAGTCATCGGATGGTTCGCCTTGTTACAGATGAAACAATACTGCTGTGTTTCACAATCTGAAGCCACATGTCCGGCCGACTGACACTTGGTACACCATAACTTGGTCATTACCGTGTTCACCCCGGGAGCAGGTGCCGCCTGAGCCACATCATGTTGTTGTTGAGCCGGTGCCATAAGAGGAGCAGCAATCACAAGAGGCCTCGAGACAAAAGCCGGAGCACCTTGTACGCCATGATAAGGCAAGGTGGGTGGAGCAGCGATGATCGGGGCGTTTCCCACACGGTTCTTAGGCCGATTTCCTTTTCCTCCTTTCGGTTTCCTAGGACGGATATTCCCTGTCTGAACTCCGGCCACCGAGTTTGCCAGACCAGCGTTAAAGGCCATTGGCTGGACAGCAGTGGGGTGGCCATGGCTCTGTTGCAAGAAAGGGCCGGCTGGTTGATATGAGTACACCGGCGCCATTTGCTGCATGTACCCCGGCGGCGCATGATACATCGGTTGCTGCTGAAAGAACTGCTGCGGCATTTGATACATCTATTGTTGCTGCTGCCCCGGTGCTGGAGTCTGTTGGGGAAGGTTCGGCATGACACTTTGAGCGGAGGAAGAAGGGATCACCGGGGGGAACACCCCAGGTGCGAAGCCAGGGGCACCACCAGACGAGGCTTGGCTCAGGGATCACCGGCCTGGATACTAGATTGTTCTATATGTACCTATTCTGAATTGATACTGGTCAAGTGTAGTCCAGGTCCATTCATTGGTCGAAGCTGCTGCTACTAGGCTAATAATATCCTCTTCACAAACAAACTTGCTGAAGCTTTAGAGATGTCCTTTACTTAACTATAGTACTCCATCGAAATCATTCTGCTCTTAAATTAGTCATGGAAGTTATTAATCTGCAGTTTGGGTCATAAAAGTGTTTATTTTCCTAGGAAGCGGCTCACAATAGATCTGTTCATTCACTGAATAAATAGCTCTGTAAGAGCCAGCCTTGTATCGGTCGCTGGATTATCCGCAAGTGCCTACCTCCAACGTGCCAGCGACCTCTGGTTTTGTTGAACAAGATGGCATTCCATTCTTGGTTCATTATGCGGATCAAAATCCAGCCGGTGAAATTAGAAACAGAGTACCATGGTGTATCATTATTTTTTGGAGACGAATCATTTCTTGTTTTCTGTTGTTTTTTCCTTATCTGTCTTGGTTGATGCGATTTTTATCACTATCTTTGTTATCTGACAATACATGGGAAAACAATGCTATAGAGTGGGACCACTTGGGTAGCACGGTTGAACCAGGCAGGCCAGACCAGGCAACTGACGATGACTCTCCTTTCCCCTTGATGTTGCCCTGGCTGTGATGTCACTTGTGTGCCATGCTCCCCCTTTGGATGTGCAACTTCACTCGTCTCCTCTATTTGCCTCCCCCAGCTCCCTCCCTCCACCGCCTTCTCTGTTGATCAGCCATTATACCTAGTTGAGGTCAAGGGCAACTTTAGGTGATAGTACGTAGGATTTTTGTTGTCCTTAGGAATTTATGTAAAAAAATATCAGATTGATTCGCACACTGTAATGCCAATAATGTTCCCCATAGTCTCATATATTAGCTATATAAGGGCATCTCCAGCCGTTGGCCCCCCCAGGACGCATAAAAATCACCCCCTGGGGGCGAGCCGGTGATGCACTCGACGCTGGGGGCGGGTTTGCGCCCAGTCGTCGCCCCCAGGCGCCGAAATTGGCCCACTTTGCAGCCCAATTTCGGCGAATAAACGGCCCATATGGGTAAGAATAGGCCCATATTCGGCATGGTTTCACCGTGTCTCGGCGTTCAATTATCAACACAATTATTTCTTATCACATATTTCATCACAGAAAAATCAAATACTTCAACAAAATACTACAACAACAAATAATTCAATACAAATTATATTGTTCAACAAATAAAAACTCGTATTTCATCACGAGGCGTCCCCCTTGAGCCTCCATAGGTGCTCAATCAGATCTTTCTGCAGTTGATGATGCACCTGTGGGTCTCGGATCTCCTGACGCATACTGAGATAGGCAGTCCAAGTTGCCGGAAGCTGGTGATCAACTTCGGCTAGAGGACCCTGCCTGTAGTATGGTTCAGTGTCAATCACTGGGTCTTCTTGCTCGCTCTCGATGATCATGTTGTGCAAGATGACACAGCAAGTCATGATCTCCCACATTTGATCTTTCGACCAGGTCTGAGCGGGGTACCGAACAACAGCGAATCGAGATTGGAGCACACCAAATGCCCGCTCGACATCCTTCCGGCAAGCCTCCTGAACTTTCGCAAATCAGGCGTTCTTGCCTCCTGGCACAGGGTTTGAGATCGTCTTCACAAATGTCGACCATCTCGGATAGATGCCGTCAGCTAGATAGTACCCCTTGTTGTATTGGTGCCCATTGATCTCGAAGTTCACCGGAGGAGAATGGCCCTCAACGAGCTTGGCAAAAACAGGAGAGCACTGCAGCACGTTGATGTCATTGTGAGTTCCTGGCATACCAAAGAAGGAGTGCCAAATACAGAGGTCCTGTGTGGCTACCGCCTCAAGCACCACACTGCAACCGCCTTTGGCGCCTTTGTACATCCCCTGCCAACCAAATGGGCAGTTCTTCCATTTCCAATGCATGCAGTCGATGCTTCCAAGCATCCCAGGAAATCCTCTTGCTGCATTCTGGGCTAGGATCCGAGCAGTGTCTTCCGCATTGGGTGTTCTCAAGTATTGTGGCCCAAACACTGCCACCACTGCCCGACAGAACTTGTAGAAACACTCTATGCTGGTGGACTCGGCCATGCGCCCATAGTCGTCGAGTGAATCACTTGGAGCTCCATATGCAAGCATCCTCATCGCTGTCGTGCACTTCTGGATGGAGGTGAATCCAAGAGCGCCAGTGCAATCCATCTTGCACTTGAAGTAGTTGTCGAACTCCCGGATGGAATTCACAATCCTGAGGAAGAGCTTTCGGCTCATCCGATAACGGCGCCGAAATGTTCTCTCGCCATGAAGTGGAGTATCGGCGAAGTAGTCGGAGTAGAGCATGCAGTAGCCTTGCAGACGATGCCGGTTCTTTGCTTTCACCCGCCCCGGTGCCGAGCCACCTCGCCGCGGCTTTTCACTGCTCGCCAGCAGCTGGGCGAGGGCAGCGAGCACCATGAGATGCTCTTCTTCCTGGACGTCGGCCGCAGCTTCCTCCTCCAGCAGCGCGGCGAGCTCTTCCTCCTCATCCGAGTCCATCGCCGAGGCAAGCAAAACGCCGAACACCTTGCGCTCGGTGGGCGTGTATCCGCCGTTAAACCGCGCCTCCGCGGCCGGAAACGTCCAGCTGCTGTGGGAGGGGCTGCTGCGGCGAAGTGCTGCTATTTTCCGGCGGGGAATGGCTATCTAGCAGAGTAGGGCGGCGGCCGTCGCCGGGATATAGCTAGTGGTGGCCGAGGGCGCGGGGGGTGCGAGGCGAGTCGGGGGAAGAAAACCTTGACTTTTCCCCTGTCGGTGTGGGCCAGGCGTGCTTTTCCCTAGCGCCGGAGCCCTCAACGGCTCCCCAGCGCGCCGGGTTCGGCCTGTGACCGCCGGGCGGAAAAAAGGTCCGAACCGGCGATTTTCGGCGTCCTGGGGGCGCGACTGGACCGTTTTTTCGGCGCCGGCGCCGAAAAAGTGGCCTGGGGGGGCCTGTTGGGGATGCGGCTGGAGATGCCCTAAGGCCGCGGATGTCTTTGTGTTCCATATCCTCGTCAGATACTTGACCATATATCTACTTATTGCACAACTTGAGAAATTGAGTAAGCAATTAACGAACCACGACTTCAATATCTCCCCTATTGGCTCTCACAAGACAAGCTGCATTGCTATGCAGACAGCACACGAGGTCTCTTCCATTGCACCGGTGCTTAGATGAGGTGCTAAGCGCATTAAAGATTTTAACAACTAAAGTCCTCGATGCATAGGTGATTAACTTGTTGTAGCTAAGCTCCCTTCATTTAGTGATTTAGCCACTAAACTCTTTCATGCATTGGTGAACTTTCTTCATTTAAGTGTTTTTCCTAGGTTAACACGTTTGGCATTGTTTCTTCCTTGGGTCATCGAAGTGCTCTCTCCTCCTTAATTGTGTTGCCACGTCATTTTTATTGCTTATGTGACATGCTTACCACCTGTACATGGTGGAGCACTCTGAGCATCCTGCAATCACCATGGTCCACATCATGTCCAACATCAAGGCAAGCATCCTGCACGTCCGCAAGCAAGGGACGTCACCCCTTGCTTGCGGACGTGCCATGCCAAACACATATTCGAGCTACACAGCAAGGTGGTGATAGCAGTGGAGTTCTATTAGTGGCCCGACATCCGCTCATACTTCAGGGTGTATGACCTTGCCAGACACGACGAGAGGATGCCATACCGATGGACGCAAGTGACGAGCTTGGGCCACCATCCCTTGTTTCTGAGCCTGGCGTGCTCTATGGCGGTTCACATGCCAGCTGCTGGCGGGCATCGCGCGCGCTGGGGTGGACATGAACTACATCTACTACCCCAAGCAATACTCGTCGCCCTTCGAAGGTGAGCACTACATGAAGTGTTTGGATCTCGGTAGTTGGGCCGTGTACTTCTGGGACAACAAGTACATGCATCACATGGGATGGATTATGTCATGGGTGTACTGTTACTGTGATGAGAGGACAGCGGTAATGGTCGCATGTGTTTTCTGCCTCCGGACTTTTAGTTTCTTGAGGTCGATGCACAGAGCCAGATTCTGTCCATGTTTCCTTAACTTTGCTAGATGGTTCATGTTTTGTTAGTTCATAGTACCAGCATTGTCGAAGAAAATTAGGAGACGTTAAATATCGCATGGAGACCATATCATAGCAGCCACCTAGCTCCCATCTCATAGATCTCTCTTCGCCTGCTGCCTGCTGCTCCTTCCATAGGCAACAATGGCCGCCGCCTCTGCCATCAAGGTCGCCGCTGCCGTGGCCGTTCGCCTCGTGCTGGTACTCAGCGCGGAGCAGCCGGCGGCGGCGGTGTTCAAGCCAACAGCGTGCGCCGACTGCGCCAAGGAGTGCGCCGCGGTGTGCGACAGGTACGCTCAGCTGGCTGTCAGCTGGTATTGCAGCACCAACCAAGTGGCTGGATTTGCTTGCGGACCGACCTGCATGGAAGACGACTGCCAGAGGCAAAAGAACACTGTCGCTCTAGAGTGCAGGACCAAATGTGTAACCGGGTGTACCGGACTCCCTAACGGCTCCTGCATGCCCAGTTGATGAGCGCCGCACCTCGCCTCCCCGCACGCCATGGATGGATGCAAGCTCTAGCCTATACGTGCCGTCGCCTTGCCTCCGAAAAATAAGTGAATGCCGGCCGGACTGTAGTTGGCACTCCATTTCAGTTATTATTCCCTTGTGTTTCTCAATTAATTTCCGCCATCGTGCGTGCAAACTGTTTGAATTTGCTAGCTTGTTCATCCATGTGCTTAATTCATATGTAGTCCAGATTTTGGTCAAAGATTTTTTGTGTCTACTCTCAATGCAATACACCTGCACAGATTTTTATCCTTTATTTTACCATCAAGTCCACAGAGAATGCCATTCTGTTCAACAGCAACCGTAAAGAATCTTGAACACCGAGCCGCAAATTCTGAGGCCCTATGCCAAATTCCGAGCAGTGGTTGTGTCCCATGGTGAGGGATGGCGAGAGAGATGAGGAAAAGGGAAAGCGGCGGGAAGAAGAAGAAATGCGAGCGGAAGGGAGGAGATAAGGTTGAGGACGAAAAGTGTTGGGTGGACCCGCATGGCATGTGTCGCGTGGGAGAGGAGGTTTACGCGAGTGGAAAATTATCCGGTTGATTTGAAACGTTTTCCAGTGAACATACCCCCTAGAATTCACGAAAAATTACCCATCGTTCACACTCGATGGATCGATCCATCCCGATTCAGAGGAACCCACTGAGAACGGACATCGGTTACCCTTTCTCCTATCCCATTCTGGCGATTAGAGTTCCTCTCGCCGCCTCCCATGCTGGTAGATACCGGTCCGCTCCTGCGCCAGGAGCTCTTCTACGGCTGCCACTGCAAATCAAGGGAGAGGGGCACCGGCTAGCAACCACCGCCGGACGCCTCCATCCTACCATCCTCCTCTCCCCTATCCGCCCGACAAGCTTCTCAACTCCGCTGCCACCCCTCATCACCGGGAACTACTCCACTGCTGTTGCTATTCAGGGTCGTGGAACACCTGCTAGCTAGCCACCACCGACGGCCCTCCTCTCATCCGTCCTTCTTCTCCACCTATCCTTGCTGCAACACCCCAGGCTACATCACTGAAGCTTTGTCCCAGCATGCATGTAGGTCGACGATTGAGGATATCCAAACCGTCAAGGGTATTTTACTCCTTACAAAGGCCAAATATACCATATATCGGAATTTTTAATGGACAAAAACCGGTTGGCAAATATGAGGCTCACCCATTACTTAGAAACATTGTTGAGCGGTCATTTGGAGTGCTCAAAGCTAAATGGCGCATCTTGAAGGGTGTACATAGTTTCAACCCTTGTAGTCAAAAATATACTAGTATTGCTTGTATGTCGTTGCACAACTATATTCATGAGACCAAGTTGCCCGATGAGGTGTTTGACAAATGTGATGAAGATGAGGATTATGTTCCTGATGAAGACTTGGGAGTACATCCACTCCAAGTAGATAGTGTTCCAGCGAGACTTGGCATCGTCGACATGAACATAGTTCGTTATAGAGTTGCTAACTCCTTGGTGAGCTCGGGTGAATTATAGAGTTATTTCATCTGCTCATGGACGGACTACTATTCTATTTTGTAACATGTCTAGAAGTGTCCTAGTAATCAAGTTGTTGGGCTTTTTCTTCTAAAAAATGCAAGTGATCTAATGTACTGATGTATAGAACAATGATGCAATATTCGGGTTCAATTGCTAGTTCATTATGTGATAAGTTGTCTGCTATTTCTATTTGTGTGCTACGTATTGATCATTTATAAAACAATGCAAATTGAATCATTGCTTAATTAAGTTTTATTAGTGCTCTAAATAAACTAGTAATGATGTTATTATCATTAAACAGCGTGGAACAAATCTCTCAACCCTTAGGTTTATTTCAGACATTTATCTCCACAACCACAACTCGTACAGCTAGTTTGCCAAATGGAAACAAAAATGACCTACAGCTTTCCCGCAGCTGCTTTCAGAAATCCGCAGCCCAACCAAACATCACCTTAGGCTACTTCCCTTCCACTGCATCGGTGCGGTATCAGCTGTGGGTAACGGGAACGAGTGGGGTGCACCAAATCCTCATTAAACTGGAAAAAAAAATCCACTCGAAATGGCTACCCTATCTAGCTATGTACAAGCCCCCGCCACAGGCTCCATATCTTGGAGTAGTCGCTGAAGCAAAGATAAGAACGAAGCCAATTTGTACAAAAGTGACAAGTTGCAATGGAGAAAGAAAATCTGTTTACATGCAATGTGTACATAATGCATGGTATCCCCTCTGTAAACTAATATAAAACCGTTTATATCACTACCCTGGCTTTGGTTTTCTTACAAATGCGTTTCTGATGGCGGCAGTACATTCCAGTAATTTCCCTTGGCACGTGAAGAAAAGCGCAAAAAGTACCGACTCTGCTGTGCTCCCAGCCTTACCAGACCAAAGAGGTATCTGATCCGAAGTGTATAGCCCGGCTCTGCTGCTCTGCCCTTTCTTTATTTCAAAGATAAAGGAAGAACCAGGTAGAGGGCGTTAATTCAGTCTTTGTTTTCAAAATCTATATACCAAATCGCCCATGGGCCGGGTGCCTTTTCTTTACCTGTGTGATGTTTTGAATGTAGCACAGATGTCTAGGTCGTGTGTTTTCAACAATGTCAGTCACCTGCACACGGGTCGGGAGTCCTTGTGTGATGAATAATTTCAACAATGTGGGACGTCTATTTCTATATATACTAATGTCAGGCCGTATATCACAGGAACACCGGGTATCTCTACACAAAAGCAAAACATAGATAACCACATCGCTGGAGAAGTATTTTGTAAGAAGATGTTTTTTTTTTTGCGAAAAGGATCATAATACGCTCTGTTCTGTTGTCTCTGTTAAGTGTATGATGTGCTCTCCGTTGGCCGTGTTATGCCTCTGTGCAGATTCTTCCACAGGTAAAATTGAGGTGATTTTTTTTGAGGTGACAAAGACTTAAAAGTAGAATGCTACAAAAGTGCAGCTCTGCTCTCCCCTTTCTTTATTAAAACAAAAAGAAGAAGAAGGTAGGGGGACAATCCCATCTTTGTTCTTTAATTAATTAGCTCCAACCGCAAGCAAAGGGGATGCTGTAGCAAAAGGCCAGCCATGGACAGTCCATGCATACCACACTAGCAACACTTCACGTGCTTTGTTCTCCTTGAAGAAACAATGCACTTTACTCCTTGTGCAACTACATAAGGGGAGGAGTTGGCTGCATAACCAGCACTCACACACTGCCCTACATTCACAACCAGCCTTCTATAACCAGAAGGGTATGTAGAGTTGGCGCCTCTTGTTACTGGTGATGGCGTCGACCACCAGGGAGGAACCTCATGCCTCACAAATTGTGGCAAGTGCTAGTCGGGTGACGAAGAATCATTTCTCAGCGAGTCCCTCCTGGACACGCGCACCATTGGAGGTGACACTGTTCTCCATGCGATCGCCACCCACAGTAATGGCGAGGACTTCTTTAATAAAGATGGCCTCGTCAACAGGAAGGCCAAAAACCTCCTCTTCGTGCAGAACACCAGGGGAGATACACCCCTGCACTGTGCTGCACGGGTGGGGAACGTCCAAATGGTGTCTCGTCTCATTGATCTGGCTAGAGAAGAGGGTGGCAATGCTAATAGAGTGAAGGATCTGCTGGAGACAGAAAACAAGAAGAAATGGACAGCCTTGCATGAGGCTGTCCGTATTGGGAACAATGATATCGTCAAGTTGTTCATGCAGGAGGATTCACAGTTGGCCAGTTTTCTGAAAGGTGGTGAGTCGCCGTTATACCTAGCCATCTTACTTGAAGAGAAAATCATCGCAGAATCACTCTATGAAATGAGTGGCGGCGACCTTTCATACTCTGGACCAAATGGACAAAATGCATTGCATGCTGCGGTTCTCCGAGACAAAGGTACCTGTGCTTCCTCGTCTACATCTTGTTTTAACCGACTATTTTTCTATCTACACTTTTTTGCGAGATAATTACTCTTTAGCATACATTTGGATTGGGATCATTTCTGTTTTCTTTTGTTTATCATTGGGACTTGTAAGAAGAATGTTTATGTCCTTAAGATCGATCATTTTATCCTTTCGACCATAACCTATGTAGCTTGACTTACACGTATTAGTGAAATTAAGGTGAACTCACTTCTACCAAGAAAAAGAGAGAAAGAAAGAGATAATCCAAATGAGGTCAAAGATGTAGTCCAGTCAGACCAACTAATTATGTCGTATGCAGAAGACAAAGTAGGTAAATACGTACATGCACGATTTAAGTTGACGACAACTTGGGTCTGGGTTACTCGTGTGTACACCGATTATTGATTAGATTCGTTTTAAACTTGGCCATCATGCCCTCTTAGCCAAAGGAGTATGTTTCAATGTTCATCGTTGATTCAATTAGAGGAAGGGGGTGCTGGCGTAGATTTGAGAAATGAAGACCCATGATGATACCAAGTAGTACTATTTTAATGATATATATTAAGTACACTATGAGAACTAAGCAATTCTATAACAGCATAGATATGTGTAGCATGGAGCCATATATGAACAAGTGTAGAACGACAGTTCAAACTTCAAAGTTAAGCTTGGTCTATCATGTATGAAAATAATTATTTTTTGCATTGTAAGGAATTGTGAGTCCATTGCATAAATATAATGTGCAGCTAAAACTTCATGTCACAATAATAGAAATGGCGATTTTTGGTACATGGTCCATTCTAGTCCAAACTGAGAGTAGCTCATGGGTGTATTAATTAATTGTGATGGACTAAGTTACCATACACATGTGGTGCCAACTGCCTTTTTTTTTGCGGGTGCCGACAGCCTTCTAACTATTAAGAGATGCAAGCCACCAAAACGTTTTAATGCCAAGTTAGCTGTCTGCTTTCTATATGTTGTAAAGCCAAGGTTCCAACTTCTAACTCGACTAAGAATTAGTAATAGGACTATGGCGCTTGTTCCAATCCATATATGGCCAACTGACCTGTTGAGCAGTGTTTCTTCTCTCTCAACACTTCAAAATTGTATTGATATTTCTCTGTCAATCACTAGCACATATGCACGTGCGTTGCAACGGGAGAGACAGGAACATTTTTTAAATTTACAAACCTTTTTGGAAAACATGAACCTTTTATAAAAACACTAATATTTTTTGAATTGGTGATTTTTTATACAGGAACATGTTTTTAACATTCAGAAAAATTTTAGACAATGAGTTTTTCAAACGCGAACACTATTTTCAATTTGTGAACATTTCAGTAAAACAAGAATATTTTTTAAATTTTGAACATTTTCTAAAATGTAACTGTTTTTTAGAAATCTCAAAAAAAATAGAAAAAAACTAAAATGTTCTGATTTTGACAACTTTTGGAGCGGGAAAAAATAAAATTTAAAAACAATAATTCAAAAAAGTATTTGTTTTAAATTTCTGAAAAGTTTTCGGAAATTTAATCAAAATTGAAATTCTGGAAATTTTGTATTGGATGATAAGTAAAATGGAAAATAATAAATATAGGAAAAAGGAAAAAAATAAAGTTCAATGAAAAAAATAAAATAAAGAGGAAAGAAAATGGAAAATAATAAGTATAGGAAAAATGGAAAATAGTCCGGCCCAGTCTTGGGCGCCCTGTGCGAAGCCCCGACTATATCACGTACTGCCCGCTAAATAGTGTTTTCCCCACTACATGGGCAGTAAATTAAGTGGGCTGGTTTTGCTGGGCCAGAGCACGCGTGGCCAGATACGAAATTCTGGGCAAAATATTATTCTTTTCTAACACATGGACGCAAAAAAAAAATTAGTACCACCTCAAATTAAAAAAAACTTTTCGGCGGTGAACGGATGAAAAAAAAATCAAAAAAACGCACCTTGTTTTATTAGTAGATATAGATATAGATATATAGATATAGATATAGATATAGAATTGCAGGCAATGCCCAGCTAAGTAAAAGGCATATAACCTAGCTTACAGGTTTAATTAATTTTCTCTCGTAATGGATAAGAGACAAGTATGTATGTAATTTCAAGAAATTTTCTCTCTTTCCTAAGGACAATAGTGTATGGAGAATGCTCACATGGCGCTAACCAGGCAGACATAGAGTTTAGAGTTGATTATTTTAGTTGTTGGTTTTTTTGGTTTCTTCATAATGATTAGTTTAACTGATAGATGACACTTGCAGGTCTTACAGAGATGTTGTTAGGATGGAACAATGCCCTCACAATACAGCAAGATGATAATGGAAGTACACCTCTTCACTTATGCATATCCGTCGTAGCTGGATCTCGCCCCATATCTGCACATAAGACCCGTATGACACGACGATCCACAAGTTTACTTTTGCTAAAAGCCAATCCAGATGCATTGTACCTAGCGGATAATGACGGATCATTCCCCATACATGTGGCTGCAGCTGCATTGGTCGATGCAACAGATGTCATCAAGGGTTTTCTTAAGGAGTCACCCAGTTGCATTGGTTTGTGTGATGCTAGGGGAAGGACATTTATTCATGTTCTGTTTGACAAAAAGCCAACATGGCAATCGATTATACTTGCGGCAAACAGTTGCCAACATGGATTTTGAATATGCAAGACAATGATGGAAACACTGCCCTGCACCTAGCTGTCCAGTCTAAGAGCCTTAGAATGCTTTGTTCTCTGCTCAATAATGGAGACGTACACTTGAATTTAACAAATGATGAAGGGGAGACTCCGCTAGATATAGCACGTCGCAATCTTCCGAAAAGATTTATTTATAATCAGGTAACGTACATAATCATTTCATATTTAAGGTCATTGGAGGTGAACAAGATCAGCTGAGATTTGTGTTGCTAAATGTTTGTTTATTTTGATTTTGCAGAAAACTGAAGAAATAATAGATATCGCACTCAGTTTTGCTGGTGCTAAATGTGGTATTAATCGTCGGGGTTACCTTAAGGAAAATGATATTGTCCAAGCAAGACAGGATGAAATAGATACAATGGAGAACGTGAAAGAGGGGACCCAAAGTCTATGTATTGGATCAGTCATAATTGCAACCATGACGTTTGGTGCAGCTTTCGCCATGCCTGGAGGTTACAGAGCTGATGATCACACTAATGGAGGCACACCAACACTTGCTGGAAGGTACACTTTTGATGCATTCATCCTGGCCAATGCACTTGCCTTCACTTTCTCGACGATGGCCACGATTTGCCTCATGATTTCTGGATCTCCGTTGTATAGTCTTAATGTCCGGGCTAATAATTTAAGCATAGCCTTCCATTGCTTGTCAGTTTCGATTACAAGCTTGGTAGCTGCCTTTGCACTTGGTACCTATATGCTGCTAGCTCCAGTTGCTCATAAGACTGCCATTGCAGTGTGTGCCATGAGTTTTCTCATATATCTCTATCAGAATGTTCAACTTGCAAAGATTTGTAGTCTGCTGATAGCACCATGCTGTAGGAGAGTGAGGATAGTGTGGACATTCCCAGTGGCAGCATTCACATTCGTGGTCTGTATTCTATTTAACATTATTGGCCCAAAGTAGTCATCTTTGTTTGACTGCAATAAGCCACACCAGTCGTAAAGTTGAACCGGCGGTACAACCACCAACACCACTAGTTTGAAGAAGGCCAAGTGGACATATTTTACATGGATCATTACCATCTTTTGTAAGTGTGTCTGTTTTCACACTGTCAATTGGAGATTTCGGATCTACCATCTTCAGGATTATGTTTCGTGACAACTTTAATGTCCTCCTGTGCTTAGACCTTTCTTTGTTCAAGAGTTAATGTTTGTGTACCAGTATAAACAAGGCTTAATGTATTTGTCTGCAACAGACTTTTGTATTGAGTGGCTGATATTTATGACTCGTCTAAGCTGATTGAAGGAGCTACGTTTTCCCTTTTTTATTATGAATTGATAAAGGGATCATGTCTCACATTACATATTAAAGAATCCTAATTGAAGATTAAATTATTCAGAATACCAAAGCCCCTATTTCTAATCAAGTTTAAGCTATCACGTTTCACCATTTGGCCGATCGGGCCTATGGAGTATGGACACATATTTCTTTGGGAGGCTGGGGGTAGAAATAGATAGCGTGTGGCTCTAGGCTTCCGTCGGTAAATTTTCTTAATGTGATACACATCGTGTTTACGTATCCTTTTTGGGCCAATTCTTTTTTCTGGTTAAGTCTTTCACGCAATGTAAACCGGGCCTACAGCTGTGCAACACGTGCATTAATTGGGGATAAGGGGTACAAAGTTTCTGGTGTCTGTGACATTTACAAAGTCATTATAGACGTCTCGTCGTCGACGGGAATGTCTCCTCCCACTGAAAGCGCATCGCCGAAAATTCTGAAATAAATCCAAAAATAATGCGAGCACCAGGACTTGAATCCTGATGGACTGGGAATACCACCGTCCCTCTAACCATCTAAGCACGGGTTGGTTCATCTTTTTGCCTTGATGTCGCTTTGTGCGTGTGCGGTGCATGTGCTTTGACTGGCCGCCGGGTTGCCTGATCCGTGGATACTTCCAGACATATTGCGGTGGGCAGAGGTCCTATGTGGGTCCCATTGTGTTATCTTTGTACAGCTGCCACGTCGTAGATTGTTTTTGTGTGTTGGTGAAGGACTAGCACGTATGCATGTTCTTGAGACTACGGTCGGTGCCGCTGTTGCCGTGTGTTAGGCCATATTTCTCCTTTAGTGATTTTGGTGATTGATCGTAATGCTTTTGTGGATTAATTGTGTGCGTTGAGCATTTTAGATAATTCTACCTCATGGCACAAGATGATTTGAACGCTCTGAAGATTTAGAAAGACGGTGTTTTCTTGCGTTTCTTTTTTCGGTGGACTTGAGTCATAGGAACACCGTACTATTAAGAGAGGATCCGCTTCGAAAAGATTTGGGCGGAATCATCACGTACACTTTCCTTACACCCTATTTCCTTCCCAATATTTGAGTTTGTTCTTCCCTTCTTGCCCAGACCCTGTCAGAGCGTCTTATTTTTTAGGTTCTGGACTAGTCTGTTCCACAGGCGGAAGTTGAGCGGCAGTTCCTAGCGGTAGTACCGCCCTTCCTTCCTCTACTACCGCGGTTTGCTGCTGTTGTACAACACCAAGTGAAAGTACCGCTGGTGGGAGCTGTAGTACCGCTCCAGCGGAACTACCGCCTCCATGACTTACTCAGTTATACGCAGCGGCTAGAACTTCCATGCCAGCGGAAGCAGCGGCGGCGCCAGGAATTAGACAAGCCCCAGGCCGACCCAGGCAGCCTTCGTTCACTGTAGCTTACTGTAGCACTATATGTATAATAATCGCTACAGTCAACGAAGCAAACAACTATCAAGCCCCAGGCAGCCGCCCGGGCTGCCTGGGACCTGTCTCCGCCACTGAGCGGAAGTACCACTCACCCGAGCGGTACTACAGCGTGTGGACGGGGTGTGGGTGCATAACGGTTGGGATTTCTTATCCCACTATATAAGGGAGTCATCTTCCCCAAGTTGACTTACCTCTTCCTCCCCCAAGCTCCATTGTTGCTCACAAGCTCATTCTTGCCCGATCTCTCTTCCTAGCAGATCAAACTTGTTGATTCTTTAGGGATTGCTTCAGAAGGCCTAGATCTACACTTCCACCAAGAGAAATTTAATTTCCCCCACTTATCCCTTGCGGATCTTGTTACTCTTGGGCGTTTGAGCATTCTAGACGGTTGAGGTTACCTGGGAGCCACATTTCATTGTGGTGAAACTTCGTGGTGTGGTTAGGAGCCTCCAATTAAGTTGTGTAGATTGCCCCAACCTTGTTTTAAAGGTTCGGTCACCGTCTTCAAGGGCACCACTAATGGAATCACGGCTTCTCGCATTGTGTGAGGGCGTGAGGAGAATACGGTGGCCCTAGTGACTTCTTGGGGAGAATTGTGCCTTCACACCGCTTCAACGGAGACGTACTTCCTCTCAAAGGGAAGGAATTTCGGTAACACATCCTCGTCTTCACCGTCTCCACTTGTGATTATCTCTTACCTTTACTTTGTGCAAACTTTACTTGTGTTGTATCCTTATCGGAGATTTACGTTCAATTTGAAGAATTATTTCAGTTATACAATCAAGACGCCATCGACAAATCTGTCGTCAGTTGCTATTGTTTGTAAGTATCATTTATGTAATTAAGTCTCTAGCTCAGCTCGTTCATTGCATGTATAATTATCTTTACTATATATATTATGCAGAAAGAAGATCCTCGAATGGCAAAGAGGACAAATCTGGACATTGGGTTCATTAACCCAAATATTATTCATGAAGCTACGGTAAAATGGAACGCCAAGGATGCGGAGAAGATTTTGCTAAGGGCGTTAATTGAAGAACAAACCAAAAAGAAATACTATTTCCTTACAACTTCTAGTAAGTGTTATACTATTTTTTACACATCATTCTGTTTCGCTTACTCGATGTTAAGTGTAATTGATGAGCTATGCGTGCGCAGGTTCCACTTTATTCTGCTAGTCATTCAGTTTGTCGCAGGAAAAGTACTTGTCATGGAATAGTTACGTAAAGACATGAAGATGTGGGCGGACCTGAGAGAAATGCTCCAGAGGTAATTTCAATCATTATCGCACTATATCGGCAACTTTCATTCATTTCCTAATATCAAGTAATTAATAAATTATTCATTTTCTTTGTCGGGCGGGGTTTGGAAAGAGTTCACCAAGCAGGTTAGGGGTGAATGGAGAGAGGAGCTGCGATTTAAACAACTCAGTGTAAGTAGTACTAGCTAGGTCCGCGCATCTCTTTGATTCTAGTTTCAATATCACTATCATGCTTGATTATTATTTTGATTGAGCTCTATTCTCGTAAAGTGCTCGAGGCAGGGATCTGTAAATAACTTATGTGGATACTATGTTTGCGAGTTCATTCGCGTGACGACCTCTGAGACGGACAGCTTGTTTGAAAAACTTGAAGTACGTAAACAATATTCACAAATTTATTTTATTACCATCAATTGTGTGTGTGTGTGTGCGCACGCGCGTGTGTGTAGCAATTCAAGAGGAATTAGATATATATTGACCCTCTTCTTTAAATTAGATTGAACGAAAGCGGGATGAACTCCTACCAAAGGCTCGCATACGAGCAATACAAGAGGAATTGGTGGGATTCTTCCTTGAAGAGATCATTACTAAAACCGGAGAATACCATCGAGAATTGGTAGTGAATGTTGGTAATTAGATATTAGGGATAGTAAGAGATGCTACATTGTATATATGCATGAACGTGCACTATACGTAGTAGCGTCGAATAGATATAGGAAAACTTGTTGTTCGACCAAGCATGGAAAAAGAGAGGTCACTTCTCTCTATATTCATGAAGATTTGTGTAATGGTTCCTTCATTGCTATATGTAGTAGTTAGCGTCGAGTTGAATGGAAAATATAAATAAAAATGAAAACCCTAAATGTAAAAGAATTGAATGGTAAACACAAAAAGAAAAGGAGGAAACACAATATGAAACCGCTAAAGCCTCCAAAACCATAAACCCCTCATTTCCAAAAAAAACCAGCGCTTGGCAGGTGCTGACGCGTGGCTGTCTTTTAGTCCCGGTCCGTGTTACCAACTGGGACTAAAGGTCCTCCTGCCTGAGCGCCCCACAGCGGCCACGTGGAGCTCCTTTAGTCCTGGATCGTAACACAATTGGGACTAAAAGTGGGGGCCTTTAGTCCCGGTTGCAAAATCGGGACTAAAGACCCTTATGAACCAGGACTAATACCCTGTTTTCTACAAGTGCAATGGTCACGGGTGACAGGTATAGCATTACCATTATGAGGATGGCGGGAATGGCCGCCGCATGTGGTTTCTGCCTCCGGACTTTTAGTTTCTCAAGGTCGATGCACATAGCCAGATTCTGTCCATGTTTCCTTCATTTTGCTAGATGGTTCATGTGTTTATTAGCGAGTTCATAGTACCAGCATTGTCCAAGGAAATTAGGAGACGTTAAATTTGGCATGGAGACCATATCATAGTTGAATTTGTGTGTGTTCACCATCAAACATACCAATTACCAAGGTTTATCAGCCATTCTCCAGTAGGAAACTGTACAAACCAAACTACTAGTTAGCACTCAAAGTCTTCTCAGGTGCTGTAATGCAAAACAAAACAAAACAAAAGAGTTCAGGCAAACCACATCTCAGCTGAACGTCCAAGAGAAACCACTACAACATCACCGATTCAGGCAAGGACATCAACGGTTCAGTGATAGATATACATAAAAAAATGCACAAACCTGTCGCCTTGTGGTAGGCAGATGTTAGAAGAGCTTAACTCTTACCTTCTTACCTCACATTTAAAAGGAGAGGGTAAGAGGGGGAATGTTTAAATTTGCCAACATGAAATTACTTTCATCTTTCACTTTTATTATTTGTCTGTTTGTACATTTGCATAAACCATAGGTAAATATTCCCTATGATGTACCCCCTCCATTCACTATTATGAGATGTTATTTTTTGACTTGGATGTATATAGAGTTATAGACGTGTTTTAGTGTATTTGTTCATTCATTTCAGTTTGTATGTAGTTCATATTAAAATATTCAACCCATCTTATGTTAGCGACGGAGGGAGTAACATTAACAACCTAAGCAGAGTAAATATTCTAACCACTGGTTGGGCATAAATCATTTCAAGCCCTTGATTGCGCAAACATGAGGAGCTTGGTCTTAACCAGCCATACTATTTGAACTAGATGGTAGGCCATATACAAAAACTGTACAACTGTACTTTTTAGTTTTGGGATCAGTAGTCCCTAGAACTTAAGGTGTCAGTAAATAGGCCATTCGAAAATACAGGATAAAAATGAAGGGAAAAAACTGATTCAAAGTAGTAGAAGCATGAATTCTTTCACAACATTTAATCTCTTCAGACAAAAATATTGCAGAAAGAAGGGACATTTTTATCTCACGGAAACTAGAGCAAGCAACAACAAACTAGATCAAAATTGCATCCTTGGATCGAACAATGTCTCATGGCCATCAACAAGTCCAAAATTGTATCCAAAATGAGGGTCGTCCAGAAATGATATTCAGTGGACTCATAATCTAATTACTAACCTCATGAAGTGTTAGCAGTTAGCGACGAGCAAACAAGCATGTGGCAGACACACTATACCAGACAACCAACATCTTGTTAGCAAGAAAATGCCCGGGTTGAAGCCCCGAAAAGATTGCCAGCTTTACCCCGCAAAAAAATGAGATTGCCAGCTGCTTATGGTGCCAAGCAAAATCATTCTGGTGCAGACTTGCAGTAAGCATTTAAATTTGTTAATTGTCTTAAGAGAAGTTATACCAAGATCAGGATTTCAGTTGGCCCTGCATGCTATAATAGGGTTCAAGCCCCTAAAAGCTTGCCAACTTACGGTGCCAACTCACATACAAAGAGTGACTTTGTATCTCACAACGTTTACATCTGCATTCCCTCTCTTTAATAACCTCCAACCAAACAAGCTAGAGAGGGAAGTACCAAATCTTTGTAACTTATTAAGAAATTATTGGTCTGCGCACATCGATGAAACACAGGTGATAGTGCAGCTCTATAAATTACAAACGATGGAGCTGGTTTGAGAAGAGCAAATGTATGAGTTTCTATTTTGGCAAGCATGGACTGAATTGAACCCGATGAACATGGCCAGCTCAGTGACCATGCTCTAGCATGGCCTTTTGATCTCTCCATGCATGTTGAAGCTAGCTAACTAGGATTGAGAGACGGGAGCAAAAACACACTCTCATGGAATTGACAACTCAGACCCTAAATACAGGTGTGACATCTAAGTGCCAAATATTTATATCTTCATTGTCGCGGTTTCTCACTAATTAATGATTATGTGTCTTCAATTTAAAATAGTTGAGATTCAAAAAAACAATAAAAGAAATAAGGTGTGCAAATGCTTCTGTATAGATTAAGTATTCTTCATAAAAATAGTCATCAGAAGGACAACATGAAAGATGAGCTCAATTTACTGTAGGACCTCCAAATCTACTAGCACGAACAAGTGAGCCACCACAACGCTAATGATGAAGAAGATGGAGGAAGAGAAAACCACGTTTAGATGTAAGACGTCAATACAGGGAAATTTATTCAGATCATGGCTGAAATTTATTTCTAATTTTTCAAATTTACAAGGAGTGATGTTTATTTTGGGGTCATTGCCCACCGATGGTGAATCATAAAAATATACTGAGAATCATGTGTGTTCCCAAAACTTCTAATTCAACTAAAAAGCCTTTTAGTACTCCCTCTATTCTCAAATCTCAAACACAAGAGGTATAACTTTTTCTCTTTTTCCTCCAAAAGCAAGGCATATAGTCATGTGGGCCAATTAGAAGCCGAGTTTAGCGGGAGAGCACTTGCATGATTGGTGGACTTGAAAGTATCTTGGTATGTGGGAAACAACATGCATGCCTTTTTTTAGAATAGAGGGGGTAATAGAAACACAATAATGCTACATCTACGTACAGAGCTACAAAGACTAGCGTAAACTACCTAAACTAAATCCTCACCCCCCCCCCCCCCCCCCTGATTTTAATGATGGTGGGCCCCTTCCTCTCCTTATCTCCAATCCTGATCCACCACATCTCTCATTACGTTATATTACGTTACTTTTTTACGTAAGTATAGCATTGTCCATAGAAACATGCCAAGGAAACACATCAGAGATATGTCAAACTCTAGCCTTGCAAACGCACGGGGTGAACCTGCTAGTTGTACGAAAAAACAGGGTCCAGAAATGATATTCAGAGGACTAATAATCTGATTACTAGCTTCATCAAGTGTTAGCAGTTAGTGACGAGCAAACCAACAGGCGACAGACACACTATACCAGACAACCAACATCTTGTTAGCATGAAAAAGCCCGGGTTGAAGCCCCTAAAAGATTGCCAGCTTTTAGTGCCAAGCAAAACCATTCTGGTGCAGACTTGCAGTAAGCATTTAAATTTGTTAATTATCTTAAGAGAAGTTACATCAGAATCAGGATTTCAGTTGGCCCTGCATGTTATAATAGGGTTCAAGCCCCTAAAAGCTTGCCAACTCACATACAGAGAGTGACATTGTATCTCACAGCGTTTACATTTGCATTCCCTCTCTATAACAAACTCGAACCAAACAAGCTACAGAGGGAAGTACCAAATCTTTGTAACTTATTAAGAAATTATTGGTCTGCGTGCATTGATGAAACGTACAGGCGATGGTGCAGCACTATAAATTACAAACGATGGGGTTGTTTTGAGAAGCTCGTGGAGAGCAAATGTATGGGTTTCTTTTTTGGGTGATGCACCATCCATGGCAAGCATGGACTGAATTGAACCCGATGAACATAGCCAGCTCAGTGGCCATGCTCTAGCATAGCCTTTTGATCTCTCCATGCATGTTGAAGCTAGCTAACTAGGATTGAGAGGCAACCGGGAGCAAACACACACTTTCATGGAAGGGATAACCTCATTCGCTAGATAGCTAATCAGCCTGATGATATAAGCAAGTTATGTCGGCTAGTCCATTCCATCATTTGCCTGTAGACATCCACATCCATTCTTTACAAGTAGCACTGCTTCTCACGTTGACCAAGGTCAACGCCACGTGTCTCTGGCAACTTCGTCTAGGTGATCCTCAACCAGCTCATTGCGATGCCTGTTTTCCGTGGTGAGTTGACCACTGGTGCAGTTGCATGTGGCGCTGGCAAATCAGTAATCACCATCTTCTCCTTCACTGGATCCTCGCAATGAAAATGTGTGATACATGTACGCAACACTTCTGTTGGTCTAGCAGGTTTCCCGTGTATCAGTTCATTGTGAATGTGCCAAGTCCTCGAATGAGTCTTGAGCAGCTTCATGCGCCCTATCTCCGACTGTGTGGGCTGCAATTTGAAATTTTAATGGGTTCTTCTTATTAGGACTTGCTTACATGTTCTTGTTGGAATTCCAGATCAAATATACACAAAACATGCATGTAACGAGATGCATGCAACCATTGCACATACGCATGTGGCGCTAATGTGCTACTATAGCTGCATTGCATGTGGCTGCAGCCGACTCAAGAAGCCATGATCATGTGCTGTACACTTGTAGTCTAGGAGTAGAGGATGGTTAATAATATAGAGAACTGCTGGCTATATATAGATGATGTTGCCACGTCATCTATAGCCAAATATATAGCCAGCAAGCGCTTTCAAAAAAAAATTATAGCCAGCAAGTATAATAGTTAGATATAATTATATACTACTTTATTGATACATGATTCATCTCACTATCTCACAAGGTCTCTAGGAGCACGTGTTGCAGCTGATTGCTAATCTGTAGTCGGCTTCTCTTCTCTCTCTATCAAGTCAGCAAAAAATATATTATTTAAAGTCGTATAGCCCGCCTACATCCCCTTATTGAAGTAAGTTTGATCGCTCCCAACTACCGTTACTTCTGCTTACTAATTACTTGATGCTCATATATATGCACATAGTTAGATTGGGTAGGTGTCATGCTCACTTTTCGTTAGCAAAGATTTAGCTGAGTTTGGGCTTCACTTGGATCTATGTGTGGTCACGTTCTGTATTCCCAGCTGGCGTCCTTTCTGTAGCTTTGTTCTTGATGCTGTTTTTTTTTCCTTTTCTTGGAGGCGATGATTGAGGTCGCTTATGGACTATGTGCGGGGGTTACACCCTTTTCTTCTATCTACAAAGTTCACATGCAGTCTCCCTGCATGGTTTTGAAAAAAAAACAGATCCTCGCAGAGATGGAGAGCTCAAAGAGGAGGGCAATTGCAGAAAGAAGGTACTCCCTCCGTTTCTTTTTAGTTCGCATATAAGGTTTGGTCAAAGTCAAGCTTTGTAAAGTTTGACTAACTTTATATTAAAAAATATAAACATTCACAATATGAAATCAATATTATCAGATGCACCATGAAACGTATTTTCATACTCTATAGTTTTAGTATTGTAGATGTTCATACTTTTTTATATAAATTTGGTCAAACTTTGTGTAGTTTGACTTTGACCAAATATTATATGCGGAGTAAAAAGAAACGGAGGGAGTAAGTAATGGATGAAGTTGTTTGAAAATCTAGCAGAGAGAAACCGAAAGTTTTTGTTTTATTATGAGTGATGCAAGGCACACACATGAACTACCTAAAATTAATCAAATGTGTTAGGAATGAACAACTGACTTTACTGAGGGCCAATGGCCAGTACATATACAGATGTGGTAAAGTGCAGAAAAGCCCCTTATACAATGAGGATGTACACAATGAACTATACACATCTAACACCCCCCCCCCTCAAACTCATGGTGGATCAACAACACTAAGTTTGGAGAGGAAAAACCCATGATGCGCTCGAGTCTGTGCCTTCGTGAAGAAATCAGCCAACTGTAACTCCGAGGGCACATAGTGAAGAGCGAGAGTCTGATCCTGCACAGCAGCACGCACAAAGTGGGCATCCACACCGATGTGCTTGGTGAGCTCATGCTTCACCGGGTCACGCGCAATACTGAGAGCACCAGTGCTGTCAGACAGTAGAGGAGTGGAGGTAGCAGCAGACACACCAAAATCCTCAAGTAACCACCATAACCAGATCACCTCAGCCGTCAACATAGCCATGGCTCGCAACTCAGCCTCTGTACTCGAGCGAGAGACTGCAGTGTGCTTCTTGGTCTTCCAGGCAATAAGAGAGCCACCAAGAAAAACACAGTAAGCAGATAGCGAGCGTCGATCAGAGGGATCACTAGCCTAGGTAGCATCAGAGTAGGCCTGGAGCTCAAGAGAGCTGGAGCGGGGAAAGAAAAGGCACTGAGAGATCGTGCCACGAAGATATCGTAGAACACGGAGGAGGTGACTATAGTGGACAGAGGTGGGGGCTGAAACAAACTGACTCAGGATGTGGACAGGATAGGAGATGTCAGGGCGCGTAACAGCCAGATAGACAAGACTGCCAACAAGGTGACGATAGCGAGTGGGATTAGGAAGAGGGTCACCATCAGAGGCACGAAGCTGAACGTTGAGCTCCATAGGAGTCACAGCTGTGCGCTCATCACCAAGAGCAGCGCGAGCAAGAAGATCCTGAATATATTTTTCTTGGGAGATGTAGAAGCCATCAGAGGTCGAGGAGATCTCAATCCCAAGAAAATAGCGAAGAGGACCAAGATCAATCATGAGGAACTAATCTCGAAGGCGAGCCTTAACAAAGGCAATGTACTCAGAGTCATCACCGGTGATGATCATGTCATCAACATAGAGAAGGAGAAGAGTCCGACCACAAGGAGACGTGTGGACAAACAACGCGGGATCATGCTGACTGGGTAAGAAACCAGCGGCAGTCACCACAGAGGCGAAGCGCTCAAACCAGGCTCGAGGGGGCTGTTTGAGATCATAGAGGGAGCGGCGAAGTCTACAGACCATACCATCAGGAGCATAGTACCCCGGTGGTGGCTGCATATAAACCTCCTCACGCAACTCGCCATTGAGAAAAGCGTTTTAAACATCAAGTTGAGAGATAGACCACTGGCGAACAGAAGCCACAGCAAGAAGAGTGCGGACAGTGGTCATGTGGGCCACATGAGCGAAAGTCTCATCGTAATCGCGCCCCTGCTCCTGCTGAAAACCACGGGCCACAAGACGAGCTTTGTAGCGCTCAAGAGAACCATCGGAGCGAGTCTTAATCTTGTAGACCCACTTGCAGGTGATGGGACGGACACCGGAAGGAAGGGGAACCAGATCCCATGTGCCAGAGCGCTCAAGAGCAGCAAGCTCTTCGGCCATCGCAAGTTGCCATTCAGGCTGAGTCATGGCAGTCCGATAGGAAGTGGGCTCAGCAATAACAGAGAGACCGTACCGATCAGGAGAGTAGCGATCAGGCGGGGGGCGAGGCCGAGCACGGAGGTTGTGAACCGGGGAAGGCGTGAGAGGTGCAACAGAGGTGGAAGGCTCGTCAGAGGAGACATCCTCAGGACGAGATTGACGAGTATAGTGGAGAGGAAACGGAGAGAGAGGATGACGGACGGGAGATGATGGTGGAGAGGTGGAGGAGTAGGAGGAAGAAGACGTGGTCGGTGGGGAATGAGAAGGAATGAGAGATGCCGGAGGAAGAGGTGACACGGGAGGCACGTAGCGGGGCGTATCGGGAAGGAGAAGGAAGGAAAGGTCGTCGACAGAGAAACTCGAGGAAGAAGGACGTGGGTAGTAAGAACGAGACTCGTCAAAAGTCACATCACGCGAGATGCGCAAGTGACGACCCACAGGATCCCAACATCGATAGCCCTTGTGCTCATCACTGTAGCCAAGAAAAACACACTCAACCGACTGAGCAGTCAGTTTGGTGCGTTCTCGGGGGGCAAGAAGAACATAACACACACATCCAAACATACGAAGAGTTGAGTAGTCAGGAGAGCGACCAGAGAGACACTCCATAGGAATACCACCCTGAAGAGCAGTCGATGGCTGAATGTTGATGAGATAGGTGGATGCGGAAACAGCCTCAGCCCAAAAATGAGGTGGAAGAGAAGCAGCAATCATGAGCGCATGAGCCATCTCAAGCAAATGACGATGCTTGCGTTCGGCAATGCCATTCTGAGCATGAGCCCCAGGACATGAAGAACTGGGCAAGAGTACCCTGTTCCGCTAGAAAACCACGCAACAGCTGAGAGATATACTCCCCAGCGGAATCAGCACGAAAAGTACGAATGGACGTGGCAAACTGAGTGTGAACCATGGCAGCAAAACATTTGTATATAGAGAGAACCTCGCTACGAGATTTCATGAAGTAGAGCCAAGTATAGCGAGAGAAATCATCAATAAACAAAACATAGTAGCGATGACCACCTTTCGAATCAAAGGGAGCAGGACCCCAGACATCAGAATGAACTAAGTCAAAAGGATGCTGAGAGACTGACTCACTAGTAGGATAAGGTAACTGAGTCTGTTTGCCAAGTCTGCAACCATTACAACGTAAGGAGACATCTCCAGATACAGACCCTAAGAGGCCCTGACGAACTAGAGAAGACAAGTAAGAGCCACAGATGTGACCAAGGCGATGATGCCACTGCTGGAAGGACGCAGACGAAGAGGCAGCAAGAGCATGGGAGCTGGCAGAAGTGATGGCAGCGGAAGGAACACAAAGCCAGCCAACCTCCCAAAGGCCCTCTGACTCACGGCGCCGAGGGCCAGCACCAACCAAAACCTTGGTGCGACGATCCTGAATGGAGCAAGAGTCGGTGTCAAGAATGACACGACAACCAGAATCAGTAAGTTGGGCAGCAGAAAAAAGATTCATAGTAAGGCGAGGAACATGAGAAACACTCGGAACAGAAAAAGATGGAGTGGAAAGAATGCCACGACTAGCAACAGGAAGAGATGTGCCATCGGCAGTAAGAACATTAACGGGCGAATCAAGAGGTCGGAGAGAGGACAACACGGAAGAATCAGAAGACATATGAAAAGAGGCTCCAGAATCCAGAACCCACGAAGATGTACCTGACTGTGTAGATGCCGGTGGTGGTGAGGAAGGGGATGCAGTCACAGCATCAGCAGTCGACGAGGAGCCTGAGGAAACAAGAAGGCGCTTGAGGCGAACAATGTCCTGGTCAGTGAGTGACGGAGTCGAGGACGACACGGGAGTCCCGCTGGAGGAGGAGCGCCTCAGATCTCGCTTCTTCTGGCGACAGTCAGATTCTGGGTGACCTGGCCGGGAGCAGTAACCATAGACGGTGTCGCGGCGCGATGTTCCCTTCTCAGCATAAGAAGGATGGCTCACCCCCCCTGAAGGAGTAGGCAGGAGCGGCGGAGCAGTGAGACGAGCAGACGCCACAGGAGCCCGGGCAGCCAATACTGACGGAACCAGAAGCAACCCAGCAGAGCGAAGGCGGGTCTCCTCAGCACGAAGCTCAGCAAGTATCTCTGAGATAGGAACACGACCACGAGCAAGTAAGTGAGCACGGCGAGGCTCAAACTCAGACCGGAGACGAGATAAGAACTCATGGACCCGCTAGAACTCCAGATCAGACCGAGTAGTCTGACAGCAACGACAGGTGCCACAAACAACTGTCCGAAGAGAGTCAAGCTGACGCCAGATGGCAGAACACTGTGAATAGAACTCATCAACAGAGGAATCACCTTGCTGGAGTGCGTGCTCCTGGCGCACGACAGATAGGTAGAGAGCATCACCAGAGGGCTGATAGCGCTGACAGAGGTAAGACCACATCGCTGCAACGGTGCCAAGTCCCATGAACTCCGAAGCAAACTGAGGGAGAACACTCACAGTGAGAACACCAGCAGCCCGAGCATCATCATTGCACCACTGAGTGTAAGTAGACAGATCATCCCGGTACACAGAGAAAGCATCAGAATAGGCGGATACCTGCTGATTATAAGCATCAACCGCAGCAGCATCCAGAGCCTTGGCAGCATCGCGGTCAGCCTGAGAAGCATCAGCAGCAAGGACCGGTGGCACGGGTGGGATTGGTGCCACGGGCGCCACCGGGCATGGTGGACAGGGGACCTCGCCAGAGAGAACACCCCACAGAAGGAGTCCACGCATATGGATGCGCATGAAGCCCACAAACTCAGCATAGTTGGTGCCATCGAAGATCGCCGAGCACCGAGGGACCGCGACATAGCCTGAAGAGGACATGAGGAAGTCACTCTGCTGCTGTTGTCTGCGTTTTTTTTGGTCAACTGGCCCTCAACCCGATCTGGATCGAGGCAAACGCCCGAACCAGCGCTCGATCGGGATCGAGCACACCCAGAGAGGCAGGAGGCTCGATCTGAAGCGAGTCACGACCAGAGGGGCGACCAGAAGGAGACCCGGTGGCCGGACCTAGGGGCGGCAGCGGCCGGACCAGGGGGCGGCGGCGGCCGGACCAGGGGGCGGCGGCGGCCGGACCAGGGGGCGGCGGGGGCCGGACCAGGGGGCGGCGGGGGCCGGACCAGGGGGCGGCGGGGGCCGGACCTGGGGGCAGCGGTGGCCGGACCTGGGGGCAGCGGGAGCAGCCGGACCCGGCGGCAACATCGACCAGGCGAGGCGGCTTCAACGCAGCAGCGGCAGCTGCCGAACGGGGCGATGGCGACGGCCGACAGAAGTGGGAATGGAGAGGAGACAAGCGGGGGAAGTAGCAGCGAGCAAGACCAGCCTCAGGCTGCAACGGGAGCGGAGGGAAGTGGCGAGCAACGACGGCGGCAGCCAGAGATCGAGCAGAGGAGCACGGAGTTGCAGCGTGCGGGGGAGCGAGGGGAACCTAAGCATCTGATACCATGTTAGGAATGAACAACTGACTTTACTGAGGGCCAATGGCCAGTACATATACAGATGTGGTAAAGTGCAGAAAAGCCCCTTATACAATGGGAATGTACACAATAAACTATACACATCTAACAAAATGATCATGGCTAGCTTATAGATCATGCACGCTGTATCCATGCATGCATGTTAGGACAAGCTAACTAGGCTTGAGAGGCAACCAATAACTAAGGCATGCTAAGACCACAAAGATATGAGGCTCGGTTTCGAAAAAAAAAACAAAGATATGAGGCCGTACACCCTCTTATCTAGCACAACACAAGTCCACCACGGCCTGTACCGCGCGGTCCGGGCTCTGCCACTCGGGACATGGTCTAATTCTTACTCGATTTTACAAGTATGTTCATACACATCTGGTGTAATTGTACTGTTTGATTTCCAGTAAATATATCATATAAACTGTACTATGTTGTAAAGTTTCTCGGACAAATTGATTGCTCAAGTGTAACCTCAGCTACAATACCGTTTTTATGGTGGCCAGGAAGGTTTTCATTGAAAATTTAAAGGAAAAAATATATTTTTCGTCCTTCAACTTTCTTAAAAGTATAGAAATGGTCCCTCAAGTTTAAAACCAGCAAATCTTAGTCTCTCAACTTTTGAAACCAGATAAATTTAGTCCCTCCTTCTGCTTAAGGTGGTTTTCATCTGACGTGTAAGCGGGTTTGACCAAAACTTGACACATACTCCCACTAGTAGAAAAAGGGCCTTTTGTCCCGGTTCTGGAACCAGGACTAAAGGGTCGTTACTAAAGGGATTATGATATATTTTCCCGATTTTCAAATTTCTGAATTATTTTAACCTCTAATCTCTAATCACCCCTCATCTAGCACAGCACAAGTCCACCACGGCCTGTACCGCGCGGTCCGGGCTCTGCCACTCGGGGCATGGTCTAATTCTCACTCGATTTTACAAGTATGTTCATACACATCTGGTGTAATTGTACTGTTTGATTTCCAGTAAATATATCATATAAACTGTACTATGTTGTAAAGTTTCTCGGACAAATTGATTGCTCAAGTGTAACCTCAGCTACAATACCGTTTTTATGGTGGCCAGGAAGGTTTTCATTGAAAATTTAAAGGGAAAATTATATTTTTCGTCCTTCAACTTTCTCGAAAGTATAGAAATGGTCCCTCAAGTTTAAAACCAGCAAATCTTAGTCTCTCAACTTTTGAAACCGGATAAATTTAGTCCCTCCTTCTCCTTAAGGTGGTTTTCATCTGACGTGTAAGCGGGTTTGACCAAAACTTGACACATACTCCCACTAGTAGAAAAAGGGCCTTTTGTCCTGGTTCTGGAACCAGGACTAAAGGGTCGTTACTAAAGGGATTATGATATATTTTCCCGATTTTCAAATTTCTAAATTATTTTAACCTCTAATCTCTAATCACCCCTCATCTAGCACAGCACAAGTCCACCACGGCCTGTACCGCGCGGTCCGGGCTCTGCCACTCGGGACATGGTCTAATTCTCACTCGATTTTACAAGTATGTTCATACACATCTGGTGTAATTGTACTGTTTGATTTCCAGTAAATATATCATATAAAATGTACTATGTTGTAAAGTTTCTCGGACAAATTGATTGCTCAAGTGTAACCTCAGCTACAATACCGTTTTTATGGTGGCCAGGAAGGTTTTCATTGAAAATTTAAAGGGAAAAATATATTTTTCGTCCTTCAACTTTCTCGAAAGTATAGAAATGGTCCCTCAAGTTTAAAACCAGCAAATCTTAGTCTCTCAACTTTTGAAACCGGATAAATTTAGTCCCTCCTTCTGCTTAAGGTGGTTTTCATCTGACGTGTAAGCGGGTTTGACCAAAACTTGACACATACTCCCACTAGTAGAAAAAGGGCCTTTTGTCCCGGTTCTGGAACCAGGACTAAAGGGTCGTTACTAAAGGGATTATGATATATTTTCCCGATTTTCAAATTTCTGAATTATTTTAACCTCTAATCTCTAATCACCCCTCATCTAGCACAGCACAAGTCCACCACGGCCTGTACCGCGCGGTCCGGGCTCTGCCACTCGGGACATGGTCTAATTCTCACTCGATTTTACAAGTATGTTCATACACATCTGGTGTAATTGTACTGTTTGATTTCCAGTAAATATATCATATAAACTGTACTATGTTGTAAAGTTTCTCGGACAAATTGATTGCTCAAGTGTAACCTCAGCTACAATACCGTTTTTATGGTGGCCAGGAAGGTTTTCATTGAAAATTTAAAGGGAAAAATATATTTTTCGTCCTTCAACTTTCTCGAAAGTATAGAAATGGTCCCTCAAGTTTAAAACCAGCAAATCTTAGTCTCTCAACTTTTGAAACCGGATAAATTTAGTCCCTCCTTCTGCTTAAGGTGGTTTTCATCTGACGTGTAAGCGGGTTTGACCAAAACTTGACACATACTCCCACTAGTAGAAAAAGGGCCTTTTGTCCCGGTTCTGGAACCAGGACTAAAGGGTCGTTACTAAAGGGATTATGATATATTTTCCCGATTTTCAAATTTTTGAATTATTTTAACCTCTAATCTCTAATCACCCCTCATCTAGCACAGCACAAGTCCACCACGGCCTGTACCGCGCGGTCCGGGCTCTGCCACTCGGGACATGGTCTAATTCTCACTCGATTTTACAAGTATGTTCATACACATCTGGTGTAATTGTACTGTTTGATTTCCAGTAAATATATCATATAAACTGTACTATGTTGTAAAGTTTCTCGGACAAATTGATTGCTCAAGTGTAACCTCAGCTACAATACCGTTTTTATGGTGGCCAGGAAGGTTTTCATTGAAAATTTAAAGGGAAAATTATATTTTTCGTCCTTCAACTTTCTCGAAAGTATAGAAATGGTCCCTCAAGTTTAAAACCAGCAAATCTTAGTCTCTCAACTTTTGAAACCGGATAATTTTAGTCCCTCCTTCTGCTTAAGGTGGTTTTCATCTGACGTGTAAGCGGGTTTGACCAAAACTTGACACATACTCCCACTAGTAGAAAAAGGGCCTTTTGTCCTGGTTCTGGAACCAGGACTAAAGGGTCGTTACTAAAGGGATTATGATATATTTTCCCGATTTTCAAATTTTTGAATTATTTTAACCTCTAATCTCTAATCACCCCTCATCACTGCTCAATTTAATCTCTAATCACCCCTCATCATTCCAAATCATCTAACTTCCCGAACGGTCACCCATCCTCCCACTCCCCCAGCCTGAGCACGCTTAACTTCCAGGTTCTATTCTCCCTCGTTTCCAAGTCTGCACCTGTTGTTTTCCTGACAATAGTAAGATGTCAATCCTATTAACCCACAGGAGTTTAGCTTGAGCATGAAGTCACACATTTCACTGTTTGAGTTTGAAACTATTGTTCTAAAAAACAATAATTATTTAGTAACACTAATATTTCTTGAATAAGTAGTTTGACCACAGTTCGACCACAGTTTGACCAGATTTGACCAAAATTATTTAGTAACACTAATATTCTTGAATAATTATTTAGTAACACTAATACTTCTTGAATAAGTAGTTTGACCATAGTTTGACCAGATTTAACGAAAATTTTAAAAAAAAATGAAATTTGAGCATAACTTTTTTTCCTTTTGGAATTTGAGGATTCTAAAATTTTGCAAACAGGCCGTAGGCTGTCAAAGTCGGATGCGGATTTTCGTGCTGAACATTTTGATATATTATACATTTTTTTCTGACATCGTATGCAAAAGTTATAGCCATTTTACATTTTCCCTACACTTTTTGCAAAACATGTTCAAATTTAAGTTTTTAAATTTTCCTAACTAGTAGATGTGGTAACATAACTACATCTCGAAGGATTTTAACTTTTGAAGTTTTTATTATTTTCTTTTGCTTTTTACAAAACTGAAAAGGCGATACACAGGGGTGTAGGATTTGAAAATTGCACCATTAGTACCGGTTCGTGGCACCAAGCGGGACTAAAGGTCCCATTTAAACCGGGAGTAATGCCTGTACGGTGCCCTTGGCGCTCGAACCGAGACTAATGCTCACATTAGTCCCGGTTCGTAATGCACCCGGTATTAATGCTCTTTTCTGGCTGAACCAAAACCCCTTTTTCTACTAGTGTCCGGGTTTGAGTGCCACGTCACTGTCTCATGGAGCACCCAACACACCAAGCAGTCAGGCATTTACACAAACATTTGTCAGGTGCAGCGAGGAACTCCGGCAGCGGGCACGACGGCGGCGCTCTGGACGGTGCAGGAGCTAGTAGGGAGTGGCTGCATGCTTTTGGGGAGCGAGCTGGGTGTCCGCATGGCTGGGAAAGCAAGCATGGGCACGCGGGATGGCTGAAGCTTTGCCGGCGATGGCTTCCAGCAACGGAGGTGACGAGTGGCGCTATGCGGGCAGCTAGATGGCACGGGGAGGAAGCCTCGGGAGAGGAGAGAGTAACCAGCGTATCACTAGAGCATGTACGCGTGACGCGTTGGTGTTCATTAATGAAGCGGGCAATATTGTAGCTCTATAAATAACGTATAATCGTCAGCTGCTCAACTACATGGGTTTTTTTTTCTTCCGAGTGATCTATCATGCAACACCGTTGAACCTGGTGAACATGAACATAGGTAGCTCATTGCATGTTGGAGGTGACTAGCTAGGATTGAGTGGCAACGGGAAGCAAAGGCACACGTTTATCAGAGAAGTCACTTCATTGGCTTGCTGGTTAATTAGTTAGATGAGCAGATTAAGTTATGTCAACTAGTCAATTTCATCATTTTTCTGCCCACTTCCATCTCCTTTATTTCATGAGGACGCCGCTTCTCAAGCCGACCAAGGCATGACTCATCTTTCTCGTCCAACTGATTGGCAATCTCATCTAAGTGATCAACAACTTGCTCGATCATGATCAGCCAACTGGACAAGGATTCTGAATGTTTGTTGCCTGCGGTGAGCTGGTTACTGGTGCAGCTGCATGTGGCGCCGGCAAATCATTAAGGACCATTTTCTCATTCACATGATCACTACGAGGAAACTGTTTGATAAATGTATGAAGGGACTTGTGATAGCTATAGACGAAGCGCTGCGAATCTGCGACTCCTCTGATGATGGAGCAGGCTTCCCATGCACTTGTTCATTGTAAACATGCCAAATTCTCCAAGAGCAATGAGCAGCTGCATGCTCTCCGTCTCCGGCAAATTCGTGACACTGGCATTGTAGATGATGCACTGACCATCAGGCGCTCTGCTCCTAACGCATGAAGACGCTCTGCGGAGAAAACATGTACGCACCGTGTACCGTGAAATTAATTTTTTAAAGGGTTTTTCTTTTTCAGTAATTCTTATGTGTTGGTTTCGTGATGATAATAGTTCCTTATAGTATATACTTTCTCAAATTCCAAATATACAAAGAAACACAGGCAACATTAGTTGTGCACACACATGTGGCGCTAATGTACTAGCTGCACTGCATGTAGGTGTAGCCGACTCAATAATAAGTCAGAAGCATGTGTTTTTGTCTTGTAGTAGTAAGTTTGGTTGCTTCCAACTACCACTGTCCACTGCTACTCTTATTTGTTACTTGGTGATCACATATATGGTCATAGTCAGATCCAGCAAAAGGCAGAGAGCTAGTTGACTCAAACCATGGACCATCGAACCCATTTCTTGTTGCGCAATGGGCGCCCTCTCGCACCATCCATGTGGGCAGGAGCGACTGTTTTGTCGGTCGAGGATTTTGCATAAGTGCAGCAAAAAGGCCTCAACCACGCACATTGCACGCTCTCTCCACCCCACACGCAACCTCCTCTTCTCGTCTCTCCTCTGCCTCGCCGCCGCCGCCAATGCCTCACCCCCTCTCCATCCCAGCAACACCTCGCTGCCGGCCTGCCTGGTCTCCCTTCCGCCCTATGCTCTCGACCGCCGTCGCTCTGCTTCATGAGTAGGTATTCTCCGTCTTGCTGCTGAGCAAGAAGAAGCACAAAGATGGGTGTACTTGGGCGACAGCTCCCGTGCTAGCTTCCTAAAAAGAGAGATTCACCATCGTGATCTCCCCACACGACGAGGGGGAGGGAGAGGAGTATGTCGTTCACCGCATTGGTGAACAGCGACGGGGCTGCCTGACGAGGACGGCGGGGTTGGCGTTGACAACTGCAGTGATAGGCCATCAGATCCGCCGCCCGCCGTTCTTCCGCTCGAGGCAGCCATCGTCCATGTGCTCCTCCTAAAGTTCATCCTCGCCACCTCAGGATGATGCCGATGAGGCCAACCTTCCCTCCACGCGCAGGTACTCCCCCGCTCCCCTCTCCCTTCCCCTATCTCTCTTTCCTGACCCTCTCTTTGTTCCATGGTGGTAGCACATTAGTGGTTCAGTAGATAGATTGGACAGTTTCTCAAGTTTGTAGAGAAGACTGCACCAAATCTTCCCCATGTTGATTCTTCCATTTGTCTTTTTTTTATTATTTATTTATCTGTATTGCCGATTAGTTTAACCATCTTTCTTCATGATGAAATTAGTAACTCTCTTTCCAAGTTCCGAGTTGAGTACTACCAATGGTATGATGACGATAATGAGCACATAGCTGGACATAAGGATAATCGTCGTGACCTAGGAGTATTTCACTTGGATAATAATAGCAGGGAAGACCTTCCAACTGGCCTGCTCCTGTGTGGATTACAACCAATCTTATAATGATGAAACTGTCGTTGAATAAGTAGATCGGGTACAAGAAGGCTTATTAGGGTGCTCACCTAAGCGAGCTGGCGGGCAAAGACTATGTGCAGGAGGAGGACAAGGTTGCTTTCGACGGCACGAAGACAAAATGGTGGCATCGATGTACTGATGAGTAAGGCGGTTGCGTGAAGGCATCATGCTGTCAAGCTATCGTTCATCGATGTACCGATGAGTAAGGCGGTTCCATGAACATGCATGTCTGTTTCATATATGTAGGACTCTGGCACTTTGTTATGTGTTGTGACTGACGTATTTGCGATTGCGTGTCTTTTGTGGCTTGTGAGAGATGCTAGAAAAAATAAGATCTTCTTTATTCTTGTTTTGTTGTGATTTTTTCTTTGTGGACTTCCGATGATCACTAGAACATTGGCAAGCTGCTGATTTGACCTGTTGTGCTGTCGTTTACAGCGGATGTGCGGTTGTTCCTACTCCGCCCTTCTCTCAGTATTATTCATTTATTCGGTTAATTGACTTGCCATGTTGGATCTCTATGACTGCTAACAGCGAGACATCAAGAAGCCAAGAAAAAGGTTTAGATTCAGTTTCAAGAGTATGCAGGGCGACAAGAAGGCAAGAAAAGGAAGTTAATCTTCATATTCGATATTCAGGGCATATATATTCTTCAAGCTCCATGGCGCATGGTCTGCTGATTGTTTGGGGATTAGAAGTGTACGAGGAAAATCATGTTGGATTTCATTCACAGATCGATTCCATCGAATTATCACGAAAAATGCAGAATATCAAGTGAGATTCTAAACTGACAATTCAACAGCGAGTATGATTCTAAAATGCTGGTGTTTTCAGTAATTTACAGGTAGATGTTATTTCATCATATTCGTCTATTCAGTTGGTGCTGAATGGCTTTAGGTTTCAGGCTTGTTGGTGTATTTTACTGTCGTATATACAACAGGAGTCGACTCATTTAGTGTTTGGTTGAGTCTTACTTATTTCTTTACAATGAAATGTTGCTCTGGCTGATAATCTTGTGTCTAGCCGCGTGGGGGAAACAAGGCAGAGCAACATTTCACTAATCACATATTGGATTTTGTGTAATTAGTGAACTGTTATAACCATAATCACATACTGTATTATTTACCTTAGAGATTATGGTTAAATAATCCATCGAATATATGATTATGGTTATAACAGTTCACTAATCACATATTGGATTATTACCTTAGCGATTATGATTATAGTAGTTCACTAATCATATATTGGATTTTCATAAAATTGTGATTAGTGGTTCTGTTTTGGATCTTGTAAGTTATAACAGTTCACTAATCACATAATGCATAAGCATAATCTCTAAGGTAAATCCAGTATATGTTCTAGAAGAAAAAACAGTATATGCTATTCCTTTTAAGAGTGAACATCAGTTTTATGAAAGATAGGTTTCCTTAATAGGTCTCATTTCTTGCGAAGAATTATTTGCTTGTGGAATCTGTCAATTATTAAGAAAATGTCATTGTTGCAGAGTTCAGGAACCAAGTTCCTTCAAATGAACCTTATCATGTCATACTCGGTGATTCCAAGGATAAATTGTATTATACGCGCAGATGTTCTCGCCATATATTGACAACTGGAGTTTCAGGAAACCTGAGGAGTCAGCTGTACTAATGTCAAGATGGTGAGCTCTTATCATCAGATATGACTTCTTTGTGGATGCTGATGCCATTATTTGTCTAATTTTCCTCCCATGTTTCAGTTTCTCGAGCGTCTCGAGCTACGCTACAGATCTTTGTGTGCTTGCGGTGACAAACGTATAGCTGATGGAAGCCTTTTTGAATTCTTGCGACAAGTATCAATATGCTTTCAAAGGTAGATCCCAAGACCAGAACAAACACTGTCGGGCGATGTTAAATGTACCCTTCTTTTTGTTTTCATAATACCTTCTTGCATAGATGTTCCTGGGCAACAAGTGATGGCAGAGAGTAAGGTAATGTTGCATGAATAGAAACACAATACCTCTATAACCCGGGATAGTAACTTCGGTATGCTTATCTAAATCGAATTGCTTGTTCTGTTTACTCCCATATTATTGTTCCGTGTGTAAAACGCCATTCTTTTCCTGCGCAACATGATTTTTATTTGGAAGGAGGGGCCATGGTATTGGCTGATGGTGAAATAGTTTGTATTGATGAATTTTGACAAAATGAGGCCAGAAGATAGGTTAAATTTAACTAATTCTTTCTCAAACATAGAATAAAACATCGTGTGCATATATATTTTGTAGCCTCTTATAATCATTTTCATCTTTCTTGCCATTGCACCCAACAAATTGATGGATGATCTTGCAAACCCCGTCAAGTATATTTGTAGTTAAACTGTGAATTTGAAAACAGAAAAATGTATACATTTGTTGATGTTAAATTTATCGGTCCTTTTGTTTTGATAATCACCTCCTACAATTGATAGTAGAGAATACATGATGGGCGATGGCCTTCATTGTTACAAGTAGTTTTCCTACCCCTCCTTAGTTTCTTGGATGTATATTAGTTTCTGTTTGCCCCTTTGTTTTTAGGGGAAGTTTTCTCACTGCCACAGCTTGTTTGTTCTAGCAGGATAATGTATTTGTTATGGGAAACACGGATGAGTAGTTACATGATATATTATTAATATTAAACTGTTTTGTTCTCTGAAACTAACTTGGCATTTCAGGACATGGTGAGCCTTCATTGAGCACACTGGCATCGGAAGCGCCGGCAGCAATGACATGAGGTAAGCAACCTTACCAGTGTTGTGTTGTTCATTTAGACATGCGTCCATGCAACAATGAAGTTCTGATCTTTCTATGCACCTTGTGCCATAATTTGTCAACTTGGATATGGATTGGTACCAAGACAGAAGGACCAAAAGTGCCTTTCTATTTCTGTTGACCAGACCTATGAATGTGCATAATTCGGGATTGGTTCCATATTCCAGTTGGCCAAAATTATGTCAGCCTTTCTATTTCTGATGGATACATTGCTACTGGGTCAGAAACAAATGAGGTATGCATGTAGTTCATCGTCGATGGTGTCATTACGTCCATAACTCCTTTATTTTCTCTGCGTCTGTACAAAAATAAAAAGGTTAAATACTCCACCTTATAACTTCGATGCTTGTCGGTAACCATATGATTGTTTTCTGACCGAGCAAGATTAGATTCTCATGTGTACCTTTATATGCTCAATTTGTATTCTGCAAGTCAAATCTAATTCCTGCCAATTTTACTTGCAATGTTCATTACTCACCTTTCACAGCTCGGTTGAAATTTTTTGTTCCATTTAGCCTTCTTTTTCCATCTAACTTTATTGATTATCTTGGTTGCCAACAAACAGTTTACATCCAACAAACGGTTTACAATCTAATGTTTAAATATCATTATCTCCTGCATCAACATGTTCCATTCCATTATTTTACAAAACTGAATCAAAAGAAGGTGCTGACACTAACAACAAGCATGTCCCTGCTGACGAGTTTCAATACATCGTTGTTGCATCAATATCATAGAGTCATGACATTTCATATTCATCCACTGTGTTGTATGCCTTTCTTTGATTTTAAAATTAAAGTTCTATTGTTGATGCATCCATCAACACAGAATTCTATTATCCATTTGTCTTCCCACCAGTGGCCTCATAAGAACTAGCATCTTTTATCTGATACATGATTCGTAGAGCGATGATGAGGAGCCTCAAGATTACATCATCCGCGGTAGGTGCATCCCTAATTCGTAATGTATCCACCGCTCATACATCACTTGTCGAATCTTGGTTGTACTATACATTGTGGCACCGCCTGCTTCCTCTCTGGCGGTGGCGGTGAGTCTGTAATGGGCAAGGATGGTGGTCTTATATGGTGGCTGGATGCAAGGTGGAGCTGGAAAAAGTATTTGAAAAATTAGTGGTTGCTTATTCCATTGTAAACCTGAAGGAAATATGCCCTAGAGGCAATAATAAAGTTATTATTTATTTCCTTATATCATGATAAAAGTTTATTATTCATGCTAGAATTGTATTAACCGGAAACATAATACATGTGTGAATACATAGACAAACAGAGTGTCACTAGTATGCCTCTACTTGACTAGCTCGTTAATTAAAGATGGTTATGTTTCCTAACCATGGACAAAGAGTTGTCATTTGATTAACGAGATCACATCATTAGTTGAATGATCTGATTGACATGACCCATTTCATTAGCTTAGCACCCGATCGTTTAGTATGTTGATATTGCTTTCTTCATGACTTATACATGTTCCTATGACTATGAGATTATGCAACTCCCGTGTGCCGGAGGAACACTTTGTGTGCTACCAAACGTCACAACGTAACTGGGTGATTATAAAGGTGCTCTACAGGTGTCTCCAAAGGTACATGTTGGGTTGGCGTATTTCGAGATTGGGATTTGTCACTCCGATCGTCGGAGAGGTATCTCTGGGCCCTCTCGGTAATGCACATCACTTAAGCCTTGCAAGCATTGCAACTAATGAGTTAGTTGCGGGATGATGTATTACGGAACGAGTAAAGAGACTTGCCCGTAACGAGATTGAACTAGGTATTGGATACCGACGATCGAATCTCGGGCAAGTAACATACCGATGACAAAGGGAACAGCGTATGTTGTTATGCGGTCTGACCGATAAAAGATCTTCGTAGAATATGTAGGAACCAATATGGGCATCTAGGTCCCGCTATTGGTTATTGACCGGAGACGTGTCTCGGTCATGTCTACATTGTTCTCGAACCCGTAGGGTCCGCACGCTTAAGGTTTCGATGACAGTTATATTATGAGTTTATGCGTTTTGATGTACCAAAGGTTGTTCGGAGTCCCGGATGTGATCACGGACATGATGAGGAGTCTCGAAATGGTCGAGACATAAAGATTGATATATTGGAAGCCTATGTTTGGATATCGGAAGTGTTCCGGGTGAAATCAGGATTTTACCGGAGTACCGGGAGGTTACCGGAACCCCCCGGGAGGTATATGGGCCTTAGTGGGCCTTAGTGGAAGAGAGAAGAGGTGGCCAGAGATGGGCCGCGCGCCCCTCCCCCCCTTGGTCCGAATAGGACAAGGAGAGGGCCCCCCCTTCCTCCTCTCTCTCCTCTTTCCCCCCTCCACGAATCCTATTCCAACTAGGAAAGGGGGGGAGTCCTACTCCCGGAGGGAGTAGGACTCCTCCTGGCGCGCCTCCTCTTGACAGGCCGGCCCCCCCTTTGAGCCTTTATGTACGGAGGCAGGGGCACCCTCTAGAGAAAAGTTGATCCACGTGATCATATTCTTAGCCGTGTGTGGTGCCCCCTTTCACCATAGTCCTCGATAATATTGTAGCAGTGCTTAGGCGAAGCCCTGCGACATTAGTACATCAAGATCGTCACCACGCCGTCGTGCTGACGGAACTCTTCCCCGACACTTTGCTGGATCGGAGTCCGGGGATCGTCATCGAGTTGAACGTGTGCTAGAACTCGGAGGTGCCGTAGTTTCGGTGCTTGATCGGTCGGGCCGTGAAGACGTACGACTACATCAACCTAACGCTTCCGTTGTCGATCTACAAGGGTACGTAGATCACACTCTCCCCTCTCGTTGCTATGCATCACCATGATCTTGCGTGTGCGTAGGAAATTTTTTGAAATTACTACGTTCCCCAACAAAACCAACTAAAATTTGTGTTCTGCATAGGGGTTAAAATAGTTGGCTACAGAGTTATGAACTTTGTAGCCAACAATGTTTATCTTTTAATGTAAATCTGCAAAAGAAGGAATATATACAAACATAATCATTTAATGGTTTCCAACTTGATGAAAGCAAAATGGCTGAGAAGGGTTTATTTACATCTTAATGTTTTCCACACAATTTCCCATGCCTACCTATGATCTGATGAACTACACCTTTGCTTTTGGAGACTGCTAAACTTTGATTTGAACTGTGTTAATTTAAACCTATTAGTACCTATGAAGCTACTATAAGCTTCCTCTACTTTATGAATAGACATTGCTTGTTGATATTTCTGGACACCACTTGTTGATATTTCTGGCATATAATTGATGAAATTTACATAAATGTGTTTGTTCTTATAGGTTTGCACCAGAATCAAGGATCAGTTCAATGGGGATTGGATTGATGAAGACGCTTGTTTGAACACATGTGATCCTCTTAATAGCAAGTTTGTAATAAATTCTGGAACTCCTTGAGAGGTTGAAGTCAACAAAGATAGCATATACACCTGTTTGTAAATCACTTTTGTTGTATATAAGTGCCATCAAGGATAAACTTAGACCCACAAATATGCGTAAGCTAGATAAGTGCGCACATGAACGCACAGGAGGCGTGCCAATGGCACGCCCCAGCCACTAGTATATATACAACATTATGACCTTCTTTGCAATAACGTGCGTGGCTCTATCACATCATGGTTATGGATTGGGGACTTGGGAGGCACCATGGGTTCAAGGTATGCATGCAGACAATGTAAGACTAGACAAATATTTGCGTGTTGGCACTATCTTTCGTCGGAAATATAGAAGCTGATTGTCCGCTTGATGGTTACAATGCTGGTCGGCCTACATAAAATTCGCTTGTGCCTTGTATGGTTATACTATCGGTCGTCTACACTACAATCGTTTCCACGTACGCAACAGTAATGTATATATACACTAGAGTTCAATGATAATCTCCAACGTTGCCATGCTTCTCTTGGGTAGATTACAAATGCATATATACACCCAAGAATACCATTATAGAATTTGTGGATTCTAAATATAGAAAAATTTAAAAACAGTATCATAAGCATGTAACAACCTTGGAGGCATTGGAGATGGAAGGAAGTCTTCCTGACTTCCCCGCAAAAAAAGGGGATGGATGAATGTCTACTTTGGGAGTTGGGAGGCGGTACCCAACATGTTGCTCGCCATGGTTAAGCTCCTTGGAGAGAGTACAGATTAGTAAACACGGAAGAAGTTGGGTTGTCTTGCAAAAAATATGACAACCATAGAGGCAAAACAGAAGAGTTGAATTGAGTACGATAAGCTAGACTAGTGATGCAAATAGCTCGTTTGCCTTGATTTAACGGTACTTAATGTCTACCAAGCTAGAATTCATGTGGGAGTAGCTTAGAAGACATGTTCTAATAGCCAATATCTACTTCTGACATCTCTCAATCCTATCGGTAAAACTCTTAATTTTAGTTATCCTCTTTCTCTCTTATACATCACTAGAAGCAGTCTCATGTATGGATGGTGCTATGTTGGTGTCGTGATAAGGGAAAGTTACCAAAGCTACCTCCTCTTATAATATGAGCTTCCGACTTCTGAGTAAGTGCAACATGCACATGGAAATATAAAAAAAATCTTGGTGTTAATTGAAAGCTAGATTTTTTTTCTCTATTTGTTAAACATATAGTATATCATAAGTTCAGTTGTTTGTATCATTAAGGAACTTTGTACCCAAGAGATGTTTTATGACTACATTTTGAGATAGTAAAAGCGGCCTTTATCGGAAAAAGGAGATGTTTTATGACTAGATGGTATTGTTTGCGGGAATTTATGGACAATAGTTGTTGCAATCTGATTATACGCAAAACTTCGTAAGTATAAAGATTGCAGCATTGGGTCATAGCTGAAGAAGCCAAGTGTGACGCCCCCGATTCAATCGTACACTAATCATACATGCAAACGTGTACGATTAAGATCAGGGACTCACGGGAAGATATCAAAACACAACTCTACAAATAAAATAAGTCATACAAGCATCATATTACAAGCCAAGGGCCTCGAGGGCTCGAATACAAGAGCTCGATTATAGACAAGTCAGCGGAAGCAACAATATCTGAGTACAGACATAAGTAAATAAGTTTGCCTTAAGAAGGCTAGCACAAACTGGGATACAGATCGAAAGAGGCGCAAGCCTCCTGCCTGGGATCCTCCTAAACTACTCCTGGTCGTCGTCAGCGGCCTGCACGTAGTAGTAGGCACCTCCCGAGTAGTAGCAGTCGTCATCGACAGTGGCGTCTAGCTCCTGGACTCCAACGTCTGGTCGCAGCAATCGAGTATAGGAAGGGGGAAAAGGGGGAGCAAGGCAACCGTGAGTACTCATCCAAAATACTCGCAGGCAAGGAGCTACACTACATATGTATGCATTGGTATTAAATGGAAAAGGGGTAACATATGTGGACCGAACTGCAGAATGCCAGAATAAGAGGGGGATAGCTAGTCCTATCGAAGACTACGCTTCTGGTAACCTCCATCTTGCAGCAGAAGAAGAGAGTAGATGGTAAGTTCACCGAGTAACATCGCATAGCATAATCCTACCCGGCGCCTCCCCTCGTCGCCCTGTGAGAGAGCGATCACCGGTTATATCTGGCACTTTGAAGGGTGTGTTTTATTAAGTATCCGGTTCTAGTTGTCATAAGGTCAAGGTACAACTCCAAGTCGTCCTGTTACCGAAGATCACGGCTATTCGAATAGATTAACTTTCCTGCAGAGGTGCACCACATTTCCCAACACGCTCGATCCTCTTTGTCCGGACACACTTTCCTGGGTCATGCCCGGCCTCGGAAGATCAATACGTCGCAGCCCTACCTAGGCACAACATAGAGGTCAGCACGCCGGTCTAAATCCTATGGCGCAGGGGTCTGGGCCCATCACCCATTGCACATCTGCACGTTGCGTACGCGGCCGGTGAGCAGACCTAGCCTCCCTTATACAAGAGCAGGTGTTCCAGTCCAACCCGGCGCGCGCCGCTCAGTCGCTGATGTCACAAAGGCTTCGGCTGATACCACGACGTCGAGTGCCGATAACTGTTCCCGCGTAGTTGGTTAGTGCGTATAGGCCAGTAGCCAGACTCAGATCAAATACCCAGATCTCGTTAAGCGTGTTATTTTGAAGTAACCGCGAGCGCTGACCAGGGCCAGGCCCACCTCTCACCTAGGTGGTCTCAACCTGCCCTGTCGCTCCGGCTCAAAGTAACAGTCGGGGGCCGTCGGGAACCTAGGCCCACCACTACCTGGGTGGAACCACCTGCCCCTTCAACCCCAACATCAGAATCACTTGCGGGTACTCAACGAGCCGACCCGACTTTAGTCACCACATGTATAGTATGTATATATGTATAAGTATATACCCGTGATCACCTCCCGAGTGATCACGACCCGATAGTATAGCATGGCAGACGGACAAGAATGTAGGGCCACTGATGAAATACTAGCATCCTATACTAAGCATTTAGGATTGCAGGTAAAGGTAACAACAGTAGTAGCAAGGACAGGCTATGCATCAGAATAGGATTAACGGAAAGCAGTAACATGCTACACTACTCTAATGCAAGCAGTAGAGAGAAGAATAGGCGATATCTGGTGATCAAAGGGGGGCTTGCCTGGTTGCTCTGGCAAGAGAGAGGGGTCGTCAACACCGTAGTCGTACTGGGTAGCAGCGGCGTCGGTCTCGATGTCTAGCGAGAGAAGAGGGGGGAGAAACAGTAAATATTAAGCAAACAGATGCATAGCGATGCATGACATGACAAGTATCAGTGCTAGGGGTGCCCTAATGCTGTATGAGGTGGTACCGGTGAAGGGGGGAGGGGCATCCGGGAAAATATCCCCGGTGTTTCGCGTCTTCGGACAGATGAACCGGAGGAGAAAAGTTGCGTGTTCACTATGCTAGGGATGCGTGACGGACGAACAGGTTGTGTATCCGAATTCGTCTCGTCGTTCAGAGCAACTTTCATATATAAAAAAATTTCATCCGAGTTACGATTTATTTTATATTATTTTTCAAAGTTTTAATAGATATTTTCAAATTCTGGAATTATTATTAATTCGAAATTAATAGTAAATGCTATGTGCACACATTGAAGTGTACACAGCAGGGTCCACAGAGGCTCACTTGTGGGGCATGTTGACTATGTTGACCCAGTCAACATCTGACTGGTCAAAGGGTGAATAGTGCAGTGGGTATGTCATGGAGAGTAGTTGTATTCCAATTTTTTTTGCGAATGTATTTCGATTTTTTTTACTGTTAACTAAATGGGACCCGCATGTCAATGGGCCATTAGGATAGCCTAACCGCTAATTAATCTAACTAACGTTAATTAGCACTATTAACTGGGAACTGGGCCGGCCCTAACATACACGTACGCACATAAACAACACACACATACCACGCACACACTTGGCCATGGCCATTAGCAGTAGTATCCAGCGGTAGCATGCACTAGCGACAGAGGAGCGATAGCAGCAGCCGCACGCAGTAGCAGCCGGAACATCAAGCAGCAGCGAGCCAGCGACCAGCGGGAGCGCCAGTAGGCAACAGGGAGCAGCAGCAGCTAGGTAGTGCAGTGGTGGCAGCAACAAGCAGTAGGCAGTAATGGCATGAGCAACAGCAGCGCAAGCGTCCAGGAGCAACAGCCGCGGGCGCGCTGAGGCAAGACGCGGGAGGCAGCGGCGCTAGGCGGGGCAAGGGCGCGGCGACCGGCCGACGCGCGGGCAGGCGCGCTGGTGGACGCGGCCGTGGCGTGGCACACGGGGCAAGGCGAAGCCAGGGGAGCCCAGGGCGCAGGCCGGGCGCAGCGAGCGCGGGCGCGATAGTAGCGGCGCCAAACGATGATAAAGTAGACGGGAACAAAGGGGAATCGGACGAGGGCCTCACAGCGGTCCTCGATGACGTGCTCGGGAGGCCGGGGGAGCGCTGAGGGAGGAGATCCGGGACGAGGAAGCGGCGACCGGACGCAGGGAAGACGCCCGATGACGAGCGCTCGGGGCCTCCTAGCTTGAGCCGATGCTAGTAGTCGAAGCAGGGGAAGGTGGCGCAGCTCCAGGACGCCTTGTCGCGACGAGGGGAGGTCGGCGGCCGCGGGATCGACGAGGTGGCGGCGGTTGTGTCTCGGGCGCGAGCGAATCTGAGAGGGGGAGGAACGAGCGAGGGGAATGGTGCACTAGGGTTAGCAAAGTGGTCGCAGGGGGGGTCTTGTGGGTCGCCGGGGATGTGGCGGATCGCGGATGGCTGGCACGTGGCCATGGTCGTGGGATGGACGCCACGGTTGCCCTGCCTCCCACTGTAGCGAGAGGTTAGGGATGAGGGGGGTTAAGTGGGCTGGCAAGGTGTAGTGGGCCAAAGCCCAGTGGGACAGGGGTGGGCTGTTTCTCTTTTCTTTCTTTTTTCTTTTTTGTTTTCTTTGCAACATTTTCTTTTTATTTATTTTTCTTTTCTGTTATCATTTATTTCCTAATTATCTTAGTTTTAATAAAATACCAAAGTGGCACCTAAATTGATGTTACAACTTATGTCACAACCACAAAAGGTTTCATCCCAAAATAATTTAGTTAGTAATTTTCAAAATATAAAAGGCATTTAATTAATGGTTTTAGATACTGATTTAATTAGTTTAGTGCATTTAAAATTTTTATAAAGAGTTGGTTCCTCCACCAGTATATCTTACGAATTATTTGCCATAATAAGAACATTTTAGTTTTTAATTTTGAAAACTTTAATTGTTTGACTTTATTTAAATTTGAATTTTGAACGGGATTTGAACCAACGAGGGATTAGCAACAATAACGGAGGTGACGTGGCATCATTAGCAGAGTTTTTCTGTAGTCTAATTATCCGGGCGTCACACCAAGACCCATGTCCTATTGCAGTAAAGTTTGATTGCTCCCAACTACTATTGTTGTTCCTTACTGCAGTACTAGATGATGCTCATCAGCTAATCTATATATAATAGTCAGATCGAGTTAGGTGTGATTTGAATCGGATGGTAGATATCTCCGGTACTTCATTACATCCAGCGATCGAGTCCAAGTGTTACTTCTTATCTTACTTATACTAACGTGAGGGACTTTTACTTTGTAAGTTCTTCGTGAATAATTAATAATATGGTTGCATGCATCACCCAGATGCAGAGGTCGGGGGTACACCTTCCTTTTCTAAAAAAAACTAGAGCGAGAGACACTCTTCTTTGCAATGGTGCGTGTGGGTCAATCACATCATGGTCACTGAGTTGGGGTTTGGGAGGCACTAGGGATTAAGGGGATGCATGCAGCCGAGATATGTCTTGACAAATGTTAGCCACTATGCTTTGTCAGAAATATAGAAGTTGCTTCTGACCGTGACCTTGAACAAACGACACGACATAGGTGTGCGGACGAGCTCAACGGTGGTATGCCGGCAGCAGCTTGAGTTTAAGCTGCAGTGTGTGGCTGTACAATGCTAGATTCGTTCAGGACAAGATACAAGTTACATGATGTGAAACACATCATAGCTTGTGTTCATATGGAACTTAGGTTGGTGAATCATCAATAATTGTGGATCTAATAAGGTCATGTGATCGTTAAGATCGAGTGACGTTCCTTTCTTGCTTCTTGATGATTTCTAATGACCGAAACTTCATACTAGGTGTAGAAATGAAGTATGTCGACGGGGGGAGGGGGGTGAATGGGAGTTTTAATAATTCTTCAGAAACTTCAAAACTCTCGGAACCCAACAACGGAGCGAGTGCAAACCACCGAACAAGAATCAAACACAAGCATTGAAAGGGATTACATGTTTGAAGCTAATCATGAGTAGTGCAAATGTAAACATAGGGTAGCAGAGGTAACCAGTGATGCTTGATGGCGACACGATATTTGATAGACCAGTTCGCCCTTCTGCAAAAGAACTACGTCTCGTAGGAGGGGTTGTGATTTAACACAGAAGATAAACTCTCTCCGCCCTATTGTCCTTGACAATTGATTTTTTAACCAATGTCGATTACTCGTGGTAGATGCTCAAGGTGATCTCCAAACCTTTACAGACTTCTTCTTCGAGAACCACAATTAGTCTTGGTCTCTGAAGAGATTGACACCTAACCGTCTAGAGAGTCGACATCTCTCAAGAGTAATAGGTGAAGCGTACTGGACTTAGATTCACTTGATGCTAAACCACTATCTAATTTTTTGGCTCTTGGAGTTTTTTTCTTGATGGATTTTAAACTCAAATCACTCAGGAGAGAGGGGTGCTCAACTATCTTTCCGGAATCAAACGGAGCAACCACCGGACCAAGCCGGTGTGAGTTGCCTATTTATAGCCGCAGCCTTCCCTGGTGGGAAAAGGCCATTTTAAACACATGGTCCAGCCAATGGTCAACCGACTCGTTCTCAACGGTCGGATTTTGAGAGCAATGGTAACATTGCTTAAGGAACAAGTAATGCTAACTCTTCAGCCAGAGACAAATCTCTCGCAGCGAAGAAGATCACAATCTCTTGCTGACAAGTATTTGTGTGGAACACAAAAAGATTTCTCTGTCAACTCACATAGGATTGGGTTTAGCATTTAAATTTGTTAATTGTCTTAAGAAAAGTTACATCAAAACCAGGATTTCAGTTGGCCCTGCATGCTATAATATGGTTGACGCCCCTAAAATCTTGCGAACTTACGGTGCCAACTCACATACAAAGAGTGACTTTGTATCTCACAACGTTTACATCTGCATTCCCTCTCTTTAATAACCTCCAACGAAACAAGCAAGAGAGGAAAGTACCAAATCTTTGTAACTTATCAAGAAATTATTGGACTGCGTGCATTGATGAAACACAGGCGATAGTGCGGCTCTATAAATTACAAACAACGGAGTTGGTTTGAGAAGAGCAAATGTATGAGTTTCTTTTTGGCAAGCATGGACTGAATTGAACCCGATGAACATAGCCAGCTCAGTGACCATGCTCTAGAATGGCCTTTTGATCTCTCCATGCATGTTGAAGCTAGCTTACTCTAGAATGGCCTTTTGATCTCTCCATGCATGCTCTAGGATTAAGAGGCAACCGGGAGCAAACACACACTTTCATGGAAGGGATAACCTCATTCGCTAGATAGCTAATCAGCCTGATGATATGAGCAAGTTATGTCGGCTAGTCCATTCCATCATTTGGGTGTAGACAACGGCATCATTTCTTTACAAGTACCACTGCTTCACGTTGACCAAGGTCAAACCACGTGTCTCTGGCAACTTCATCCAGGTGATCCTCAACCAGCTCCTTGCGATGCCTGTTCCCTGCAGCGAGTTGACTACTAGTGCAGTTGCATGTGGTGCTGGCAAATCTTCTCCTTCACTGGATCCTCGCAATGAAAATGTCTGATACATGTACGCAACAATTCTGTTGGTCTAGCAGGTTTCCCATGTGTCAGTTCATTGTAAACGTGCCAAGTCCTCCAACAAGTCTTCACTTCGCCAAATTCTTTTGAGTCCCGGCCCGGTGTTTCCCCACTAACCAATTACGTTACCACTGAACAAACTTGGTTGACGAACATGGTTTATGCGCCGCTAATCTAGCGGCTTGTCGAGCATTTGACAAACTCACACCATCCATTTCAAATGGGATTTGTCCCGTGGACACACGAGCAATCCAACCCGTCGGATTTCCTTTTCCTCTTCCCATTCGAACTTCTGCGGGTTTCCCCATAATAGGAAGATCTGCGAGAACTCTTACCCATATTTTACAATTTCTTCGGAATTGAGCAGCTTCATGCGCCCCATCTTCGACCGTGTGGACTGGAATTTGAAATTTTAATGGGTTCTTCTTATTAGGACTTGCTTACATCACTAGTAGAAAAAGGGTCATTTGTCCCGGTTCATAAGGCCCATCTGTCCCGATTACGGAACCGGGACTAAAGGGTCGTTACTAATGCCCTTGGCCTTTAGTCCCGGTTCTTATACGAACCGGGACAGATGAGCCTCCACGTGACCACTATGGCGAGCCCAGGCAGGAGGGCCTTTAGTCCCGGTTGGTGGCACCTACCGGGACTAATAGGCATCCACGCGTCAGCTGTTCAGGGGCTAGGGTTTTTTTTTTCCTGAAAGCGGGGGTGGATTTGGGGGTTTTGTATGGTTAATTAAGGTGTTTCATATATTGTTTTAGATAGCTAATTAATTAATAAAGAGAAGTGTCCTCTCTTATCTCCGTGCTTGGTCGACGCTACGTACTATACGTATAGAGAGGCCCTCGACACACTACCTAGTAAGAAAATGAAGGAAACCATTAAGTACAGAAGTTTGTCATGCATACCGAGAGAAGTGATCGACCTCTCCTTCTCCGAAAGATTGGTCGAACAACAAGTTTTTGTATATCTATCCGACGCTACCGGGTACATATATGCAATATAAGATCTCTTACAATATAATGCCCTAATTAAATATGAACTCAAGGTCCACATGGTATTCTCCGGCTTTATTGATGACGTGGTCAAGAAAGAATCCCGCTAATTCCTCTTAATTGCTTTCATGCGATCTTCTGGTAGGAGTTCATTCCGCATCTCCCTCGTCTAATTTGAAGAAGGGAGTTAATACGTATATATGAATGAAACTCAACAGAAATGATGGTGTAATAAAATGAAATTGTGAATATTATTGCTTACGCACATCAAATTGTCTTTTAGAGTAGCCCCGCTTATCTTTGCAAGTCGCGTTGTAGATGAACTCGCACACGTAGTATCCACAGAAATCATTCCCTTATTCCTGCCACAAGCACTTTACGAGAAATAGAGGTCAATCAAACTGATAATGAAGCATTTATAAATGGCATTGATGAAAGTAGCTAGAATCAACGGGATCGAGATGCGCGGAACTAGCTAGCTAGTATTACTTACTTTCGGGTATGTCCATCGCAGCTCCCCCGGCAGTCCCGAAGCTTGTGCAGTGAATACTTTCCAAACCCTGCAAGACAAAGAAAACAATTACTTGATATCAGGAAATGAATAAAAAGTTGCCGATATGGTGCGATAATGATTGATTGAACTTACTTCTCGAGCATTTTAGTCATGTCCGCAGAGGTCTATATTTCTTTTTCTTTTGACCGGAAGAAACTAGTTTGTTGATTTTAAACACAGGAATCTTTTACAACGATACAGAATCTTTTTACGTCTTCACAGATAGATCAGGGAAGATACCCACAAAATTGGAAATGTGTTTACTCTGCTTGCTTTTTAGGACTTGCTTTCCCATGGGCGCCGGCCTGTGTGTGTGAGTGTGTGTGTATGTTGGTGTGTATAGTACTTACTTTATTAGAATTCACGATCAAATATACGCGGAAATTTATACTACCTCTGTAACGAAATACTTGTAGCTGGGGAAACTACAAGTATTTTGGTACAGATGGAGTACGTAGGGAGATGCATGCCACAGTTGTGCACGCATTGATGAAGCCAGGCCCATGTGTTGTCCTACTGAAATTTGATTGCTTTCCAACTTGGACTACTTGTACTGCTGCTTACTAATTACATGAAGCTCATCACGTATATATGCATAGAGTCAGATGGTGTGGAAGATCATATACAGCAGATAACATACATCAGTCGAGTCTGACTGTCTGAAGATTACTTCTTAGCGTTCATCTACACTAACATCAAAATAGCTCTACTTTACACCCATGTTGGTGGTTTCGTCACATTCTGGCTACTGGGTTGGGGCTTGGGAGGCACCCATCTTCGTGGTTACATCACATTCAGGGTATACTGTGGTCGTTTGCTGTCACGCTGCTTCGTTGGAAATACAGAAGCTGCCCGTACCATGGATGGTCACATTGTTGGTTGGACGACGCCATGACTTAGTGATATGCATGCCAAATTATATCGATAGCCTACGGAGTCCCGACGAAGGCTGTCGATAAGCCCGGCATGTAGATTCTGCCAGGATGATACGACGCCATGACTTAGTGATAGCATGTAAGATGAAACTTTTGCAATTATTGATCGCTTGATGTACAAGACTGAAAGACTTTCCGAGCATGTTGGGTGGTTCCCCATAATCAAGTATGTAGAACAGTACAAAACTAACAAGCAAACAGAATGACCATGACCATGGGAGCTATCAGATTATCAAAAGACCAAGTATGATGTGCGTTTGAGCACACAGATATCAGTCAAAATGGCCAGCCATCTTCCAAGCGCCGCATCATGCGCAGATCAATATATTACAAAGATATATATTACACACCAGAAAAGCACCTTAGCTGTGTCATAACAGGTCCAAAACTGTTGGCTACACACCAGAAAAGCACCTTAGCTGTGTCATAATTAAAAGATATATATTACATATTTCCATGCAACATCAGTTAAAAGTGTCTTCTCACAGATCCCCTGGGTAGTAAGTAGCAACCATATAATTTGGCATGCTAGCAAGAGGTCACAAAAAAGTTAGCTGTAACGCATTGTTACAAGATATATGAGAACTTCAAGCCAAATGTAGTTCAACAAAACAAATGCAGTGTGTTGTCATCTGTAAACTATCGGTGCTGATTTTTTTTTATTTTTTTTTACGCTGTCGGTGCTGAATTTTGACAAGCTGGAATAGCTGGAACAGGATGTCCCATTAAACCACAAGGTGCAAATGTCAATGGCAAACATATGTGCAGCAGCAGAAGTGGGGAATTACTATTGAACCACATGAACTAAACCAAGCTACCAGCAAACTAGACCAAATCTACACCCTCCTCGAACTGAACCGCATGCAAACAAGTTCACTGATAGATATCAGACAGGAGGCCAGACAATGTTCTTCAGCCATTCCCCTGGTGCAGCACGCCAAGATTTGTTCCAGCCATGAACGACATCGTAACTTCTCACTTGCCACCAACTCTCTATCATTTCTCGTAAAAACCAAGTTAATATGAAAACAGCTGAATTTCTCGTTTTCCAAATGGTCCAGAACAACAAAGCTAACTCCAACAGCTATCATATACACTCTCTATTATTCAAGGCAAAGAAAACTCATGATCCCTTCGCAAATAAAGTTCACAACCAACCAGGTTCAGAAAAAACAAAAGAAGATGAATGTTGGAGTTGCTGTACCCGAAGTTGTTGCTGAAGGAATGAGAAAAAAACAAGGATTTTTGTCAACCTTAAAGACCTGTAAATGTGCTGAGTTCTAGGTAGTGTGCCATGATATATTCTTGCAGCTAAAAATGGCTAACTCTGGTTCCCATAAAGCATAGCCTGTAATGTAACACCCTAGATTGTAACATCAATCTAGGCAGATTGGGAACCACACTAAAGAGATGTAAATATTCTCACCATTTTCTAGCATAAATCATGGTACAACAAAATAGCTTTAGATACATGTAAACCCTTATTGGTGCAAACCTGAGGAGGCATATGGTTTTAACCAGCCATAGTAAACCACACAAAACAGAGGTAAATATTCTAACCATTTTCTAGCATAAATCATGATAGAAAAGCATAGCTTTAGACACATGTAAACCCTTGATTGGTGCAAATCTGAGGAGTCTTGGTTTTAACCAGCCATAGTATTTGGACTAGATGATAGGCCGTGTATACAAAATGTACAACTGTATTATTCAGTTTTGAGATCATTTGTCCCTTCAACCGAAAGAATCTGCCAATAGGCCATTATAAGAAATACAAGACAGACTAGTAAAGCATGGATTACTTTCACAACATTTAATCCCTTCAAACAAAGATATTGCAGAAAGAATGGATATTTCATCAAAACTGCATCCTCAGATTGATCAACATATTATGAACATCGACAGGTCCAAAATAGTCCCCCCCAAAAAAAGAGAGGGGGGGGGGGGGGGGGGCAGAACTCTGTCGTTCAAAGGAAATTTATGGTGACATGGACATATTAGTACTCATGAATCTAATTATTAGCTTCATCAAGCGATAGCAACAAACATATACTGCAGCAAAGAACAACATCTAGTTAGGCAACCACACTGAAACAAAGCTTGCCAGCTTACTGCACCAACCAAAATCTTTGTGGTGCAGTAAAGATTTTAGAATTTTAATTTCATTAAGAACCTTTACAACACAAAACTGGGATTTCAGCCAGCCCTCCAGGCTATAATGAAGCATTGCCAGGCGATAAGCAATGTAAGCCAGCACAGAAATTTTAATGCATTGCAGAATGGCCTGTTCTCACACTTTCCTAGTTTCAATATCTGTGTTAAATAACAGCATCAGGATGAACAAGTTCATAACAAGGCAACAAGACATGATTTCTTCTCTACCAAATGATACACTAAGATTCAGGATTCAAATCACCAGTTTAACCAACCATTAGCAACGACCATACCAGCATCTAACAGAGTGGAAGACCAACATCCAATTAGGCAAAGTACACCGAAATAGGAATTGCCAGCTTACCACACAATGAAAACTTTGTTGCACCATACAGAGTTTACCCAACTCATAGCCCATTCTTGGTTCATGTAAATCCGAATCTAGTTGGCACTTCCCCTTTGCAAGCAGCTGCATAGTCTTCGGCAAGGTGTGGTGCAGCTTCCTTGTAAGGGCATATGAACTTGTCCAAGAATTCCATCTCGGTGGCCTTGACAAATGTATAGTAGCACGTGTGACGCTTGAGCAATCCGTTTTCCGTAAGAAACTTCATAACATAGTACCGGGGCCTGAGCCGGCCCTCCAAGCTATAACTGAGCAATGATGGGTGGCGAGCAATGTACGCCGGCTCCAACCCCACCTCAGAGATAAGGAACTCAGACCTGCGCTTCAGCGTGTCCTTTGACGACACGAGCACAAATGGACCCTTGGACACAGCAATGCCAACCTCAGCGTCCGACCACCTAAACGTCTTCCTCAAGTAGTCCGTTCTGGCGGCGATCTTCTCCTCGCTGAGGAATGCAACAGACCGCAGAGCTTGCCTGAACATCCCAGACCCGCGAGGCACACCTAAAGCTTCAGCACTGGCCACCATCGCCCGGATTTGCTCCACATTGGCGGTGAGCATCCTTGGCACAGACACGGCTAGCTTGCCAATATCACAAGCACCTAGCGTGCACTCCTGCAGTAACCCGACGTTCCGCTTGACCACCCTCTCGAGGCTGCACGAGAGGAGATGATGGTTACGTTTGAACGCCCGGAGGAATTCCTCAAAGGAGCCGAAGAGGCGCAGGTAGTAGTCCACCTTGGAGACGACGGATTTGTTGCGGAGGTGGGTGTTGGCAGCGAGCGTGAGGAGCCGGGCGATGTCACAAGGGGACAGCCCGAGGCCCGTGAGCTCGACGACGATGGGGGACAGGGTCGTCTCCACGCCGGCGCAGAGGAACTTGGGATCCCGCGCGACGAGGGCGGCGACGTCGGCGCCGGAGAGGCCGAGGCCGGCGAGGAAGGCGAGGACGGCGTCGGGCTTGGCGGGGGACTTGAGGTGGGAGAGCTTTGCGGAGGCCTTGAGCGCTTGTGCTCGGGTGAGGCCGCAGGTGTCGACCAGGTACTCCTCCACGGCGAAGCCAGGGTTTGCCGGAACCGGGACCGTGGTGGAGAGGAGGCGGTGGAGAGGAGGGATGGAAGACGCGGAGGGGGGAGAGATGAGTCGGGCGACGATGCAGCAGCTGCGGAGGCGGAGCATGGCGGCCGCGCCGGCACCGGCGGCGAGGGGGTTGGGGTCTTGGGGCGGCGGCGGCGGCGGCGGCGGCGAGGGGATTGGAGAATAGAAGACTCCACAGGCTTTTGCTGCGTGGCCAAGTGGGCTTTAGCCTTGTCACTCTTCTTGCGCTTCCAAAGAAGCCCAACTTGCGAGTGAAGCCCAGCTTTCGGCGCCAACTTCTGATGTGAGAATATTGGCGCACCAACTTTTGAGATTACTGCTAAAAAAACCAACTTTTGAGATTTGCACTGAAAATAATTGGAAAAAAATAGATTTTTTTTTTGAAATATATATATGTCAACGAACATTTTTTCTTGGTATTGAACACAAATTCATCGAGTGTGCACTATGCCTACCAGTCAGCAGCTCTTCTATGCCGGCTACCAAACAGTAAACATTCAGAAGATCAGGGCGAGGAGAAGGCGGCGGGAAGATTTGATCAACACGCTCCCGGGCCGGTGGCTTCCCCAATGGCTTGCAAGCACAAACATGTGAGTTTGTATCTCTCAAAATGTTGCCTTGACTAAGGTTCAGGCTACAACATATAGATGAGAACGTAAACCAAAGCGTAATTCAATTCAGAACAAAGCAGATGCAGAATTGTCATCCATATGTGCTGAATTTTGACATAGAAAATGCACAACTGCATTATTCAGTTTTGAGATCACTTGTCCCTAGAACTAAATGTATCAGCCAATAGGCCATTAAAAATACAGGAGGAAAAAAAATCTGATACAGACTAGTAAAGCATGAATTACTTTCAAAGCAGTTAATCGCTTCAAAAAAAGATACTGCAGAAAGAACCAAGATTTTCAGCTCACAAGAATGAGAACAAGCAACCAACAAACTGGATCAAAACTGAATCCTCGGATTGAAAAACATATATAGTACCCCATAAAAAAGAAGGCGGTAGTGGCTGTTGTTAATCTTCATTTCATGGTACGGTTTGCAGTTCTCTCTTCGTAATAGTAGCGTGCTCATCTCAAGTATTCTACTAGTAACTACTCTGAATCATGTACACTTATGCTCTGAATCGTGTTTAAATGGCATACATGAACGTTGGCGCCTACAAAAGGATATTTGTATGAGTATTGAGTGGTTTGAGACAGGAAGAAATGAAAATCTCCCTAGGTTGAATTGAATTCTTAAGAGTTTGTTTCGTACTCCCTCCGTCCCAAAATAAGTGTCTCAACTTTAGTACAACTTGTACTAAAGTTAGTACAAAGTTGAGACACTTACTTTGGGACGGAGGGAGTACTAGACAGAGTGCTCAGGAGTTGAAAAGTTGTGAAGTCACAGTCACATAAAAAGGGCATAAAAAACAATACAGACATAGAGTTACACAAAAGAAATCAGCACTTGGTCAAAGGGATATTTACTAATCATGGGGATGTGCGGGTGCATGCCCACAGATTCCAAAAATCCTGCAGATAATGAGAATGCTAATATAGCAAGGGAGATTGGTCTTGCAAGATAACCACAGTGGCCTGTGACAGGAAATGTAAATGATTGTCTACAACCGGTCTCTAAAATCTTAATAGCTCAACTGCATCATTACCTAGCGAATCAATGGACCGCTACCTAATTAAAGCTCTCAAGCACTGTAGTTGATCAATCAGCAACCATATAAAACATGGAATTTTGCATAGGACAAGCCGTAAGATATGATTTTGCTGTCATCTCATAAGCTAGAAAATACAATAAGAAAGTATGGAGTTCAGAAGCACATTCATGCCTAAATGAAAAGAGGAGTTTAAAAGCCAACGAAACATGGAAGCAAAGCATAATGTGCACAAAAATTGTTAAACATGCAGATAGATTCAGCATCTGGTATCGGGGCGGTAAAATTCTGGGTAGCAGAAAATTCATGTTGTCCAGTATCACATCTTGCATTAATAAGTTTTGGTATAAAGGTCGGCAGTACAAAATTGATATAGTTGTGAAAATATACTTCTACAACACAGAGAAACAGATGCCATCTAGTGCAAGCAAGCTCTGTTAATGCCTAACTCTGGTTTGCATAAATCATAGGTAAACATTCCCTACGATGTAACCAGTTACAGACTAAACAGAGGTAAATATTCTAACCATTTGCTGGGCATAAATCATGACAAGCCCTGATTAAGCAAACCTGAGATGGTAGACTTATATAAAACTCTACAACTGCAGTGTTCAGAGATCAATTGTCACTAAAACTGAAAGTGTCAGTCAGTAGGCCACTCAGAAATTACAGGAGCACAATAAAGGAAAAAACTGCTACAAGGTAGTAAAGCAAGAATTACTTTCACATCATTTAATACCTTCAAAGAAAGATACAGCATAAAGAAGATATTCAGCTCACACAAACTAGAGCAAGCAACTAGATCAAAACTGCATCCTTGGATTGATCAATGTGTTGTGGCCATCAGCAAGTCCAATTTGTTCCCAAAAAAAGGGTCCAGAACAGACAGTCAGAAAAAAAATATGATGACACGGACATATGAGGACTCATGGAAATAATTACTTGCATGCGACAGACATACCATACCGGACAACCAACATCTTGTAGGCAAGAACACTGAAACAAAGCTTGCCAGCTTACAGTGCCAAGCAAAACCTTTATGGTGCAGTAAGCATTTAAATTTGTTAATTGCCGTAAGAAACTTTACAGCAAAAAAAAGATTTCAGCGCGCCCTCCAGGCTATAAAAGAACATGGCTTGGCCATAAGCAATGCACAAGCCTGTTCCAACCCCAATCAGAGATGAGGAACTCAAACCTTCGCTGAAGCGATTCTTTGGACGCCCTCAACAAAATCAGAACCTTAGACACAGGAATACTCACCCTCGGCATCAGTCAACCTGAATGCCTTCTTCAGGTACTCCATTTTGGCAGTGATATTTTTCCCGCCAAGGAATGCGACAATGCACAGGGTGTGTCTGAACATCCCAGAGTCACGGGGCACACCAATGCCATCGGTGCAAGCCAACATCGCCCAGAATGCATTAAATTTCAAAATAGAAATTTTAATGCAATGCAGAATGGCATGCTCTCACTTAGTTCCAAGTTATAAATAAAATGGCATGAGGATGAACAAGTTCACAACCAAGTCATGGTTTCTGCTCTACTAAATGATAACACTAACATATCAGGATTGAAATTATCAGTTTTATATCATCAAGCGTTGGCAATGACCATACCAGCATCTAACAGAGCAGACAACCAACATCCAGTTAGGCAAAGTATACCAAAATAGGAATTACCAGCTTCCTGCACAATGAAAACTATGTTGCACCGTACACGGTTTACCAATTTTCATAGCCCATTCTTGGTTCATGTAAATCTGAATCTAGCCGGCACTTCCCCTTTGCAAGCAGCCGCGTAGTCTTCAGCGAGGTGTGGTGCGGCTTCCTTGTGTGGGCAGATGAACTTTTCCATGAAAACCTTCTCAGTCTTAACCAGTGTTGTATAGTAGCCCCGCCCGTGCTCTAGCAATCCATTTTCCTTGAGAAATTTGACAACATAGTAGCGGGGCCTGAGCCGGCCCTCCAGGCTGTAGGTGAGCATAGCCGGGCAATGAGCAATGTAGGCCGGCTGCAACCCCACCTCAGAGATAAGGAAGTCGGACCTGCGCTTCAGCATGTCCTTTGACCTCGCCAGTATAAACGGCCCCTTGGACACAGCAATGCCAACCTCGGCATCCGACCACCTAAACGTCTTCTTCAAGTAGTCCACTTTGGCAGCGATCTTGTCCTCGCTGATGTATGAGACGGCATGCAGCGCTTGCCTGAACATTCCAGAGCCACGGGGCACACCTATACCTTCGGCGCACGCAACCATCGCCAGGACGCGCCCTGGTTTGGCGCTAAGCATCCATGGCTCACGGATGAAGAGCTTGGCAATATCACAAGCACCTAGCCCGCACTCTGCTTGGAGCTTGACATTGGGCTTGACCACCCTCTCGAGGTCAGAGCCGAGGATGCAGGAGCCGTGCTTGAGCGGCTGGAGCAGGTTCTGGATGGAGCCGAAGAGCGGCAGGTAGTACTCTAGCTTGGAGACGACGGATGTGTGGCGGAAGTTGCCGGGGGCGAGCGAGACGAGGCGCGCAATCTCAGCATTTGACAGGCCGAGGCCGGTGAGCCCAGCGACGATGGGGGACAGGGTTGTCTCCACTTTGGCGCAGAGGATCTGTGGGTCCCTAGCGACGACGGCCGCGACATCAGCGCCGGAGAGGCCTAGGCCGGCGAGGAAGGCGAGGACAGCGTCGGGCTTGGCGGGGGACTTAAGGTGGGAGAGCTTGGCGGAGGCCTTGAGTGCCTGCGCACGGGTGAGGCCGCAGGTGGAGACGAGGTACTCCTCGACGGCGAAGCTAGGGTTCGGGGAAATGGCGGACGCGGCGGCTGAGAGGAGGCGCTGGAAAGGGAGGAGTATGGAGGTGGAAGGATGGGGAGCGGCGGAGAGGAGATGGGAGAGGACGCGCTGCCGGAGGTGGAGCATGACGCCGACGGCGGGGCGGGGCGGCGGCGGCGGCGGCGTTGGATGTGGGATGCGGCGTGTGTCTCCTCCGATGGTGTGGTGTGTGGTGGGGGTTCTCTAATTAACTTAGGCTGAGCCACTAAGTAATCATCCAATCCCTGCCATCCAAATAACATCCAACGGCCACCAGAACATGTTTCATCTCATAAATAACAAAGGAATTCTTATCTTTTTTAATAAAAAAGTCTACAGGTCAAAAAAAGTTCTTATCTTCTAAAAAAAAGTATTGTTGTATTGTAAAATGATGGGATGCTACAGCGGCGATTTTTATGGAGTGTGTGGATATAGCTACAACAATAAGGAGGGTCCCGTTTAAGCATTGTTTTCGTTATTTTAATCAATTTGTGCATGTGTTAGCAAACTATAGTTATTGTAATAACTCTTTTTAGTTAGATAATGAGCCCCATGGCTGTCAAGTTAGCAAGCTCATGGACAATATAACTATCATATGATATAAATAAAGCTAGCCATGACGGCTTTTCTTTAAAAAGACGAGTTATCTAGTTAGCATGGACACCACCACAACATTATCATCATCACCCCCTCGATGACACATCAGTCACAGGTAGCCAACAATGAAAATGACATAGTTGTGGCACTAAATCGCTGTTGGCATGAGACATACAATGAAAAGGAAGCTCTGAATTCGGTAGAAGAATGTGATCCACCACTCGGCACTTTCGTGGTTCTCGTATAAGGGCCAGTGGCGGAGCTTGCACCAAATAGCTGGGCAGGCCAGGCTATAAGGATTGCTACTGGTTGGTTTTTTGTGACCCATGGGCTGGTTATAATGGTAGGAGAAGCTCCAAAGCTGGGCAGACCATGGCCCATTTGGACTTGGCTAAGCTCCGTGAGTGATAAGGGCCACATGTGGAATCCGGACGCTCTGTCCTGGCAACAAAATGGCAAAAAGTGAAGGGGCTCATGGATGATTCGTAAGGGGGAGGGTGATGCAACGCGTGCCACCATTGGGGTCCTAGATGGATCTATGGTTTCTCTCGGAGACTAATGGACAAGGGATAGAGTGTCACAGCTCCAACGAACAATACCTTCACCGAGGTGAGTGCCAACCCCGTAGAAGTTTGAAATTTTTGGGGTAAGAGCCAAAACAATACCACCCCCATCCCAATATTAATAAATCAGCATAGTCCTAGAACAGAAATGAAACCTACCGCGCTACAACAGGTTTTACACATAGTTTCACCAGCGCTTTGACGACAGATGGTGTTCATGGATCATGCAATTGGTTCGATCCGGAAGGACGGCGATTAATATTAATGGCGAGGTGGGACCATTCTTTACGTCCTCTACAGGAGTGAAGCAAGGGAACCCGATCTCCCCCTCCTCTTCAACCTCGCCGTTGATGCTTTGGCTGGCATCTTCGATAAAGCTAGGAGATGTGGCCACCTGTCGGGGGTAGTTGGCCACCTGATCCCGGGGGGAGGAGTCACCCACCTCCAATATGCAGATGACACCATGATCATGGTGGAAGGGTCAGACCTTGACATCGTGGATCTTAAGTTCCTCCTCCTCTGCTTCGAGGCTATGTCGGGTCTAAAGATCAATTTTGATAAGAGCGAGGTGGTAGTCCTAGGGTTCTTCGCGGTAGAGCAACTACGCATTGCGGATAACCTAAACTGCAGGTTGGCCACGTTCCCCATCACTTACTTGGGGATGCCAATGGCTGATACGAAGATTCCGATGAGTGCATTTGACCCGATGCTAGGACGTGTGGCATGCCGGGCTGAGCCGTGGCGCAGACGGTTTACCTCTAAGGCGAGTAAATTGGCCCTTATTAGTTCTAACCTTGCGAGCCTCCCCATGTATGTGACGGGTATGTATATCTTACCGGAGGGCGTACACGGCTCGTTCTATAAGGAGATCCCTAGGTTCTTCTAGTAGGCAGCCCAAGGACCAGGGAGGCCTATGACCAGGGAGGCCTATGACCAGGGAGGCCTATATACGAATGTCGCACTCATGATGAGAAGTATCACATGGTCAAGTGGGCGGACATCTGCATGCCCAAGGACCAGGGAGGCCTATGAATGTCGCACTCATGCTGAGATGGGTGTGGAGGATCATGTGAGGCGATGGGGGCTTGTGGCTTCAGATCATCCAAGCAAAATACCTAAGGGGAGAACCCCTGTTGGCATGCTCCCGCTCTGGAGGATCCCAGTTCTGGCGATCCATCCAAAGGATCAAGGAGGACATTCGTGCAAGAATCTCCTTCTCTATAGGTAATGGGAATGGGACCCAATTCTGGCTGGACCCATGGATGGGTACCGAGCCCCTCAGGATTGGATTCCCTGTCCTGTTCTCGATCTGCACGGGCCCGTTACTCCTCGTCTCCGCGGCTGCACGCTCTGGGCACTGGGATATACGGTTCCGCCGGACGTTTGGGCAGACGGAGAATATTAAGTGGTCTAGGCTACGTGCAGCCCTACCGCTGGTATTGTCGGATTATTCGGACACCGTGTCCTGGCGGCTATCACCGTCGGGAGAGTTCTCCGTCAACTCCACACACCAGGCACTATGTCGGTCCCCCACCATTCCTTGGATTTCTCCATTGTGGGAAGCCCCCTTTGCCCTTGAAGATCAAGATCTTTGTTTGACAACTCCTTAGAGATTGCCTCCCTTCAGGGACCGAGGTGCATAAGCGGCAAGGCCCGGGGGATGGCATGTGCCCCTTATGCACGGTGCCCGAGTATGGGACTTACACCCTATTCTCATGTACCGCGGCTCGGGTCCTATGGACGTTCGTCCGTGAGGCACTAGGGCCTGACTGGGAGGCCCCGGACCTCGCAGACTTTCCTCCAAACCAGGGCTACCCAACCTGGGCGGCAGCGTCGCTTATTTTGGCTTATTTTTGCGGCCTTGTCGTGGACGCTTTGGACAACGCGTAATAAAATGGTGATTGAGCGGGTGTTTCCGAGGCGAGCGTCTGACTCCTTCAAATTACTTGCTTTTCTACAGCACTGGCACCCGCTTATTAGGCAGCGCGACCGCGCTCGTCTTGGCCTCATGCTGGATGCGCTCCTGACTACAGCACGTCGTCTATCGTCTTCGTAGGGCCGCTTGTCGGTAGTCACTAGGTGGTTTTCTTCTTCTCATTTCTCTTACGTTTCTTGGGCATGATTGTGCTGCTGCCCCAGCCCCTGTTATGTTGCGGATTTGGATGTTGGTTGTACGGATCTTTGCTTTATTTATAAAGCGGGGCAAAAGCCTATTTCGAGATGCGAATGAGCTACGGTATTTCCCAATACGGTAGTATGTTCATCGCAGTTAGTTTGTAGCGGATCTATCAGGGATGTAATGTAACTCAAGAAGTGTTGCTTATCGTTTGCAAGTTGTTAAATTAATTCGAGGCGCCGGCTTTTGTTTGCTCCTTGTGCTCATCATATCCATGGGTGTTGTGTCAGGCTGGAGCATGGAGTGTGCAGCCTTGCTTGTTTGTGCGACGGCCCGATAAGCCGACCGTGGGTATCAGATCCCCTGGGAGTGGATTGTCTCAGTCGGAATTATTATGCTCTTAAATTAAGCAAGGATATTGATCTGCAAGTTTGGGGCAGAAAAATGCTTATTTTCCTAGGTAGATCGTTCACTGAATAATCTGCAACTGAACAAGTGCTCCGTCGATTATGCGGATTAAAATCCAGCCGGTGAAATTAGCAACAGAGTGCCATGGTGTATTATTATTCTTTTGAGTGAACCCCTTCTTATTTTCAGCCAGTTTAGTGCAAGGAAGAATAATTGATCTGTACGTCCACACTATTTGATTATCAAATGATAATGTGCGAGAAAGCTGTCGTTGACAAGGTCAACCCAGCTCCGATAGGGGAGTGGCGACTGCGGGCACGTCAACGGCTCGTTCTGTCACCGGCAATGGTTGTTCGTTGGTCTTGGAATCTCGATATAATTTATATTCTGTTTGAGATGCTTTGTACTTTCGATGCACTTTGATAATAGATCTGAATCATTTTGCAAAAAAGAAGGAAAACTAACACACGGATATATATTACTACAAAAAAGGTTAATACATGGGACCATCAAAGCGTAGAGTTCCACTTTCTCAATTCATTGACATCAAAACACAAGGAACATATGTGTTGTATGCGATTCCTCGACTTGGATTACGAACACCAGGTAAAGCATGTATTTTAGAGGAAATATTAACCAGATAAAACACAAGTTTATGTGAAGGGGTGTCCAAGGAAGAAATTTGTGTCCAAAGTAACAAATGTGGACCGCACAACATAAGAAGCTCAATTATATTATTTGTCGGTAACCAATACTACATTTGCAAGCATATGTGATGAAATTATTCCTCTAGCCAGAAATGAAACATAATTCTAGGCACAACAACACTGATCCTGCTTATTGCAATACGCATGAGCCGAGGGCTTAAAGCTCAGGCCGCATACGCTCTGGCAACGATCTTTGCACTTTTCCTGATGGAAGCATGGAAGATTCGCTCCATCTTCAACTGCAAGTTCAATCCATGATCCATGTAAGTCCATGATCCATGATCCATGCACGAAAAAAATATATGAACTGATGTATGTATGCATGTACGGGGAAATAGTGACGATTTTGGTTAACTAAACAGGTGCAATGACTTCTTTATCTTTACCTACTAATAAAGCACGCATTGCTTCCGTCGGGTTCATCGTCACAATACGCTTCTTCCCGTGACTTTACGCTTTCAGTTTGAATTTAAAACATATTCAAGGTGGTACTAAAAGGAGGATTGTTTCTCCATTTTTTTGGTTTGCGGTGGGACCAAATGTTTTTTCGTCCGTCATGGGATTAATATTTTTCGTCGGTCACAAATCTGCCCAGTTGGGCTCGAACCAGCGACCAGCTGCTACTATGTCCGCGCGCCTAGCCACTATGCCAGGCTGCCTTCAATGGAAGTTCCACAGCGCGGGTTTTAGAAAAGAGAGAGAGTGGCAAAGCAAACATAAAAAATGATAACAAAAAATTGTGCGTGAGTGGGACCAATCGCATGACCTCCCGTGAGTTAACAACGTCCCTAGCCACTGTAGTTCTTCTATTTTTTTTGTCTAAAAATTGCAGCAAAATATTTAAACTTTTTTAAGTTTGCAAACATCTTTTGAAAAGAAGTGAACAAATTTTCAAATTCCAAACAATTTTTGAATTTCTGGACAAATTTGAAAACAGGATTTTTTTGAAAAAATGAACTAATTTAAAAAATATAAACATTTTATAAGATTCTGAGCATTTCTTGAGAAAAGAAAAAGAAACCTTGAGTGAGCAAATTGGACTAGCTCGTACTTCTCTCTATTACATTCATCCATCATTATTAAGCCAGGTGCAATGAGTACGTCCGTTATTTTTGGGTTGTTCGATAAAAATGCTTAATTTAATCTCTCCAGAGACTGCACATTCACAACCTAGATTTAGGGTCAATACATATATATGATTATAAGTTCAAATATAGTGGGGACTGCCCTTAGGGAAATTGAGTGTGTCAGTTAAAACTACTTAATGAGTTGATATGTCGTGCTTGCACATCCAATGTTCCCTAAATTTAAGTATATATCAATTTTCTTTCCCGTTGCAACGCACGGGCATATGTGCTAGTGAATACGAATGAAAGTAACCGATCAAGACTCGAGAGGACAACAAAAAATTGGCAACACATGAATAAAACAAGAAGAGATGTTATTACTTGTGCGAGCATAGCAGGACGATGACGATAGGGTGGAAGCCATGATTATAAGAACCAGAAAAATTGGTGAGGTCACGGGGCTCTGTACCAACTTTCAGAAAAGTTCGGTGGTGCCAATTCGGTGCAACAACCTCAACCTTGGACACATTCTTGGAAATATGCCAGCTACCCGCGCAACCTTCCCGGTGAAATACTTAGGGCTGCCACTCTCGGTATGGCAACTTAAGAAGGTGGACTTCCAATATCTCGAGGATAAGGCGGCTGGCAAATTGGCCACTTGGGAGGGCCAGAACATCACGACGATTGGCCGCACGGCTCTGGTCAAGTCAGTCCTATGCTCCCAAGCGGTGTACTCCATTACACCTCTTATTGTACCACCAAGCACGCTCCATAATCTAACCAAGATTGAAAGAGTTTTTCTCTGGTCTGGAGGGGACAAGACGACAGGCGCCAAATGCAAGGTCAATTGGGATACAGTCTGTAGGCCGAAGGAGTATGGTGGTCTTGGGGTTCTTAACTCTGACAAGTTTTCTCGTGCTCTTCGGTTACGATGGCCTTGGTATGAGTGGAAGGAACCCCACAGATTATGGGTAGGATTTGGCAACCCTTGCACAGAGGATGATCTCAACTTCTTTTATGCTTCGACTTCCATCACCATGGGGGACGGCGCCAAAACGCCTTTTTGGGACTCCCCTTGGCTTTTCGGGCGTAAACCCAAGGATATTGCACCGCTAATTTTTGAAGCTTCGAGGAGAAAGAATTGGAAAGTGTGGGAGGCTCTCAAAGGCGATGCATGGATATTCAAAATCAACTTCAACATCGTCATCTCTGTTGATCACATCCGGGAATTTTTTACTCTATGGATGCTTGTGAATGACTTTCACCTTGACGAACAACTTGAAGATGACATTGTTTGGAAGCACTCAAACGATGGGACCTACACGGCGGCCACCGCGTACAATGCCCAGTTCCTTGGATTATGTCTCTCCCCTATGGATCGCATGGTTTGGAAAGTCTGAGCTCCCCTGAAGGTAAATTTTTTCGCATGGTTGGTCCTCCAAGATAGGATCTGGACTGCCGATCGTCTGGAGAGGCGGGGTTGGGCAAATTGTGGCCTCTGTCCTCTTTGCAAAAGGGAACAAGAAACTGGTGCACATCTCTTTTTCAAGTGCCGCTACACGCTTAGGCTATGGAGGTCAATCATCGCCGAGCTCGGCCTTGCTCACATGGACACCTCTGTCTGGCACCTTGCTGACTCTGTCCACGAATGGTGGGACAAGCAAACTGACAACCGTGTCCCCAGTTGAAGCGCCTCGGCCTCCCTCACCATGCTTGTCTCTTGGATCATTTGGAACAAGCGCAACGCCCGGGTGTTCCGGCACAAGTGCGCACCGCCGCCTATCCTTCTTAACATCATCATGGACGAGGCAAAGCTTTGGGTTACTGCGGGTGCTAAACGACTAGGGTCTATCATCTTGCGTGAGTAATCGTCATGCTGTGTATGTGGATGTTATTGTAAAACTCTAATCTCTATTCCTCTCTTATTTAATAGATGAGGCAAATCTTTTGCCCCTGTTTCGAAAAAAAAAGAACCAGAAAAATCACAGCCTTCCTGGTAGCGTTGCTCTTGGTTGCCATGACAAAGAGATCGACAAGGAATCGCTTCTTTCTTCCTTGTGTGCTTAGGGATGTCATAAGCTTTGGCCCTGCATAGTTTATATAGAGGGGCAGAAATCAAATCTTTGGCGTTGAATTAATGTATCATCTTGTGGATATACACCTGATGTTTCTGCAGGAATTAATGTATTAATAGATATTTAAGGACATTTATGTAAAGACAGCAGATATACCTCCTTTTGATATATTTTTAGCTGGAATTGATTGGTTTCCAAAGATGTAGCATCCTCCTTTTCTTGGCAACGGCCTCTTGGACGCGAGTTCAAGGAAATCCTCAGCATTTTGAGGCATGCTTGGTATTAGTTTTTCATGCAAAACTGTATCCTAACATTTTTATTGTTTACTAGTATAATAGAAGGTCAAGTTTGTTTCCAAAAAAATTAGAATTTATTAACTTTTTTTGCAATTACTAAATCAATTTTTTATATCTGGTGCATATACACCCGAGAGCCAAACGTCCGCTTTCGAGGCTAGTCACTCTAGTTAAGTGCAAACACATGGCAGAAAAAACCTTAGAAACTTAAACCTAGGGCAACCCAGTCCCTTTCACACAAAAGAAAAGCCAAACCCACTAGCTAGTACATGCGAGAGACTTGCCTGCGGGCTCCACTTGAGCATAAAGTAGTACATGGCCATGCGTCAGGCCGGGCCTAACAAAGTCCGAAGCAGAAAACCTAGGCCCGAGCCCAGCCCAGCCTGATCGTCGGGCCTAGAATTTAGGCCCAAGCCCGGACTGTCAGTGGAAAAGCCCGCCGACCCTCAAGCCTTGGGGCAGGCCTCTTCGTGAAATCACAAATATGGCAGGCCTAGGCCCAGCCCGGCCCGACCTTCGGGCTCAAAACCTAGGCCTAGGCCCGGCCTGCAGGTAAGACCAAGTCGGGTCGGGTCGGGCTTTTTCGGGCCGGGTCGGGTCAAGCCGGGTATCCCATGGCCATGTATAGTCCACGGCTTCCGTGTTTCCTATTTGGCGCGCAGGGCGCGCCCATGCGACGTAGCGCGTACCCCTCCAGCCTTTGATCCTCCTATGGGCCAGACCATCAATCCCCTCCGATTTTGGTAATGTTCTAGACCTTCCCTGAACCGATTTTTTCCTTTCGGTTTTCTCTATCTTTCTTTTTCCTTTTCCTTTTCTTTTTATTTCTACTTCTTTGTTTTCATTTTCCATTTTTATTTTTTTAATTTTTCTTATCCATTTTAAATTTACAAAAATCTTTTAAATTCGCGATTTTTTTTGAAATCATGAACATTATTCAAATACATGAACATTTTTTTAAATCATGAACATTTTTAATGTTCTGGTACATTTTCTACAAATTTATAAACAATTTTTAAATTGTTGAACATTTTAAACAATTGCACACTTTTTTTAACTTTGACTCTTTTTACGATTTTTCTTTTCAAATTCATGAACATATTTTTGTTCATCGAATTCAAAAGATGTTCATCAATGTAAAAAATGGTCAACAATTAAAAAATTGTTCATCAAATGCAAAAATAATTATCAGATTTAAAAAATGTTCATCAAATTCAAATTTTATTTATCGAATTAAAAAGATGTTCATCAAATTTCAAATTTGTTCATTGATTTAAAAAATGTTCATCAAATTCAAATTTTGTTCGTCTATTTTTACAAGAAAAATCTCCTTGAATACAAATTCTGGTCATCAAGTTAAAAAAAAATTATCGACTTCAAAGTTTGTTCATCAATTACAAAAAAATGTTCGTCGTTATTAAAAAAATTACAGGGTGACCCTCGCATTTGCATATATCATTAGATAATCTTGTAGAGTTAATAGTGAAAATACATAATTTATATATTTGTCGGCCTCAGACAATTATTGTCCCCCGCACCAATTGCTTCTTGTTTAATCTGCCGATATGTTATTATAAATACCTTCCAAGAAATAGATAATTTAGCAAATATATCTAGAAGAAGAATGATTGAACTTTGGTGGAAATCATAGGCATTTCGTAGGGAGATCTATTATGTGCAAATAGTGGACCAAAGGCGTTGAAGTTTTTAATTTGCAAGCAAAACCGTATCTCATAACAATTGCTAGTGATGATTAAATACTAACATTGATGACTTTGATGCAAATCTTATGCTATTTTCCTCCACGGGTCTTCTTCCTTGATTTTGCATCAGCTGCTTTTGTACATGCTCATCTTACTAATTATACCTGTTTCTTACCCGTATAGGGCAAGATAATTATTGTAATTGTTAGACTGTATAGTTCCCGTATATCTATACGTATGATGTAACGTTGTACCCCTTCAATATATATATATGTGGTAGGCCACCCCTAGAGGGTTGAGCCGGTTCCCCCAAACCTATTGTCTTAGATGGTATCCGACTAGGTCAAATCGCTTCCGCCTAAACCCTACACACCGCCGCCGCCCTTGCTGATCGCGCCGCCGCCGCATCCGGCTCCTCCACGGCCAGCTACCTGCCGGCCTCCCTCGCGGCTCTCCTCTCCCGTCCACTTGACTCCGCCGCGGTTGCGACGCTCCCGATCGAGACGAGGAGCGTCGGCTCCTTTTTCTCCTCGTCGCCGGGCCACGTGCTGGTGGTTCACACCTCCGGCGCCACGACGGGTGCCTTGTCGCCCGCCTCCATCGGCGATGCAGCGGTTGCCCCGTTGGGTGCGGTCGCCCCGTCTGGTGATGTCTAGCCCTTCGCTCTGTCGGCGTCCACGTCGGCCCTGATGGCCGGCCTCGCCGCATCGGGCCCGGCTATCGCAGCGCCCGTTCCCGGGGCTACCGCGGCGTCCGTTCCCACGGCTGCACCCGTGGTATCTGCCCCTATGGCGTATACGCCCCCGGCAGCCTACTCCACGGGCTCCCTGCCGCCGCCGTCGTTTCACTTCGGCAACCTCATCACCATCAAGTTGTCATCGGACAACTACATCTTCTGGCGTGCGCAGGTCCTCTCGCTCCTTGGGAGCCACTACCTGCTTGGCTATGTCAATGGCTCCCTCCCCTGTCCACCTGCGCTGGTAGATAACGTGCATGACCTGGTCTACAATCCGGCGCACCGTGTTTGGACAGGGCAGGACCAGGCGAACCTCTCCTCCATCCAGGGGTCGCTCACTCCGGCTGTTGCCGGACTCGTTGTCTTCGCTAAGACGTCTCATGAGGCGTGGACCATCCTCGAGCGCTCGTTTGCGGCGCAGTCGCAGGCCCGTGTCTCTGCGCTCCGTCGTCAACTTGGGGAGTGTGAAAAGCTTGACTCCACGGCCACTGAGTTCTACAACAAGGTCAAGGGTCTTGCCGACACATTGGCCTCCATCGGACACCCGCTCACTGACTCCGAGTTCAACTCCTTCATTGTCAATGGTCTTGACGAGGAGTATGATGCCTTGGTCGAGATCATCAACGAGCGGGGCAACTCGAACCCCATGATGGCGCACAAGGTCTTCTACCGCCTCCTCCTCACTGAGCAGCAGGTCGAGTCGCGCCGCTCCAAGAGCAGCGGCTCCCTCTCGGCCAACGCTGCCACCAAGGGTGGCCGCCATCCTTCATCATCTAGGTCCTCTAAGTGTCACAAACGCTTCCAGAAGAGCTTCCTGGGCCTCGGCAATGATGGCAAGGACACACGCAACTTTGCGCGTCAGGTGGCCATGGCAGATCGGCCGGCGTCCACGAAGCAGCAAGGGCACTCAGTCCTACTCTATTGACCTGCACTGGTATATGGACTCTGGAGCAACGAAGCATCTGACGAGTGAGATGGGAAAGCTCCATACTCGCGAACCTTACCATGGCTCCGACAAGATCCACACCGCCAATGGAGCAGGTATGCATATATCTCATATTGGTCAAGCATCTCTTCTCACTAGGCATGCAAATAGGAGTCTTCAGATTCGTAATGTGCTTAGAGTTCCCTCTGTGACACGTAATCTTCTTTCAGTTCCTAAACTCACACGTGATAATTATGTGCTTTGTGAATTTCATCCTTTTGATCTTTTATTAAGGATCGGGGCACGAGGGACATTCTTCTTAGCGGGCGGTTGTGCTAGGGCCTCTATCGTCTGGAGCATCCTGGTGTCGCTCGCGTGTTCAGTGGAGTTCGGGTATCTCCGTCACAGTGGCATGCTCGTCTTGTTCACCCGGCCACACCTATCGTTCGTCATGTTTTGCGTCATCATGAGCTTCCTAGCATGTCTAGTAATAAAGATGTAGCAGTGTGTGATGCTTGTCAGCAGGGGAAGAGTCATCAACTTCCTTTTTTGGGGTCTAGTTGTGAGGTGAAACATCCTTTAGAACTTGTGTTTTCAGATGTATGGGGTCCTGCTCAGACTTCTGTCAGTGGTCACAATTATTATATCAGTTTCGTTGATGCTTATAGTCGCTTTACCTGGCTTTATCTTATTAAACACAAATCTGATGTGTTTGATATTTTTGTTCAGTTTCAAAAACATGTTGAACGCCTTCTCAAACACAAAATTGTTCATGTTCAGTCGGACTGGGGGGGGGGGGTGAGTATCGCAACCTCAACTCCTTCTTTCAGTCGCTTGGGATCTCTCACCGTTTGACATGTCCACACATCAATAGAATGGTTCTGTGGAACGTAAGCATCGTCACATTGTTGAAACTGGTCTTACTCTTTTGGCCCATGCATCGGTTCCGTTTCGTTTTTGGAGTGATGCTTTCACCACTGCATGTTTTCTCATAAACCGTACTCCCACTCGTGTTTTGAACATGAAGACTCCCATTAAAGTTCTCCTTAATGAACAATCTGATTATACCTTCTTCAAGGTTTTTTGGTGCGCTTGCTGGCCGCATCTCCGTCCATATAACAAGCGCAAGCTTGAGTTTCGTTTCAAGAAGTGTGTTTTTCTTGGCTATAGCTCTCTTCATAAAGGTTACAAATGTCTTCATGTTCCCACCAATCGTGTCTATATATCTCGGGACGTCGTGTTTGATGAGCACGTTTTTCCCTTTGTCAAACTTCCTGTGTCCACTGCTGAACCACCATCTATGCACTCATCCTCTGTTGCCTCTGACCAATTTGATGATGTTGCATATTCTCCTATATTGTTGCCTAACCATGGTGCAGGCACTGGACGTGGGGCTCGTTTGGAAATTTTGAAGGCACCATCTGTTGGGGAACGTAGTAATTTCAAAATTTTCCTACGCACACGCAAGATCATGATGATGCACAGCAACGAGAGGGGAGAGTGTTGTCTACGTACCCACGCAGAACGACTGCGGAAGCGTTGACACAACGTAGAGGAAGTAGTCGTACGTCTTCCCGATCCGACCGATCAAAGCACCGTTACTCCGGCACCTCCGAGTTCTTAGCACACGTACAACTCGATGAAGCTCCCCGGGCTCTGATCCAGCAAAGCTTCGGGGATGAGTTCTGTCAGCACAACAGCGTGGTGACGATGATGATGTTCTACCGACGCAGGGCTTCGCCTAAGCACTACAACGGTATGACCGAGGTGGAATATGGTGGCAGGGGGCACCGCACACGGCTAAGGAACGATCACGTGGATCAACTTGTGTGTCTAGAGGTGCCCCCCTGCCCCTGTATATAAAGGATCCAAGGGGGGGTGCGGCCGGCCATAGGAGGCGCGCAGGAGGAGTCCTACTCCTACCGGGAGTAGGACTCCCCCCCAATCCTTGTCCAACTAGGAGAGGTGGAGGGAGAATAGGAAAAGGGGAGGGGGCGCCGCCCCTCCCTCCTTTCTACATTAGGCCCATGAGGCCCATTAACCCCCCGGGGGGTTCCGGTAACCCCCCGGTGCTCCGGTTTTATCCGATACTCTTCCGGAACCCTTCCGGTGTCCGAATATAGTCATCCAATATACCAATCTTTATGTCTCGACCATTTCGAGACTCCTCGTCATGTCCGTGATCACATCCGGGACTCCGAACTAACTTCGGTACATCAAAATGCATAAACTCATAATAACTGTCATCGTAACGTTAAGCGTGCGGACCCTACGGTTCGAGAACAATGCAGACATGACTAAGACACATCTCCGGTCAATAACCAATAGCGGGACCTGGATGCCCATATCGGCTCCTACATATTCTACGAAGATCTTTATCGGTCAGACCGCATAACAACATACGTTGTTCCCTTTGTCATCGGTATGTTACTTGCCCGAGATTCGATCGTCGGTATCCAATACCTAGTTCAATCTCGTTACCGGCAAGTTTCTTTACTCGTTCTGTAATACATCATCCCACAACTAACTCATTAGTTGCAATGCTTGCAAGGCTTTATGTGATGTGCATTACCGAGAGGGCCCAGAGATACCTCTCCGACAATCGGAGTGACAAATCCTAATCTCGAAATACTCCAACCCAACATCTACCTTTGGAGACACCTGTAGAGCTCCTTTATAATCACCCAGTTACGTTGTGACGTTTGGTAGCACACAAAGTGTTCCTCCGGTAAACGGGAGTTGCATAATCTCATAGTCATAGGAACATGTATAAGTCATGAAGAAAGCAATAGCAACATACTAAACGATCGGGTGGTAAGCTAATGGAATGGGTCATGTCAATCAGATCATTCAACTAATGATGTGACCTCGTTAATCAAATAACAACACTTTGTTCATGGTTAGGAAACATAACCATCTTTGATTAACGAGCTAGTCAAGTAGAGGCATACTAGTGACACTAAGTTTGTCTATGTATTCACACATGTATTATGTTTCCGGTTAATACAATTCTAGCATGAATAATAAACATTTATCATGATATAAGGAAATAAATAATAACTTTATTATTGCCTCTAGGGCATATTTCCTTCAGTCTCCCACTTGCACTAGAGTCAATAATCTAGATTACACAGTAATGATTCTAACACCCATGGAGCCTTGGTGCTGATCATGTTTTGCTCGTGGAAGAGGCTTAGTCAACGGGTCTGCAACATTCATATCCGTATGTATCTTGCAAATCTCTATGTCTCCCACCTGGACTAGATCCCATATGGAATTGAAGCGTCTCTTGATGTGCTTAGTTCTCTTGTGAAATCTGGATTCCTTTGCCAAGGCAATTGCACCAGTATTGTCACAAAAGATTTTCATTGGACCCGATGCACTAGGTATGACACCTAGATCGGATATGAACTCCTTCATCCAGACTCCTTCATTTGCTGCTTCCGAAGCAGCTATTTACTCCGCTTCACATGTAGATCCCGCTACGACGCTTTGTTTAGAACTGCACCAACTGACAGCTCCACCGTTTAATGTAAACACGTATCCGGTTTGTGATTTAGAATCGTCCGGATCAGTGTCAAAGCTTGCATCAACGTAACCGTTTACAATGAGCTCTTTGTCACCTCCATATACGAGAAACATATCCTTAGTCCTTTTCAGGTATTTCAGGATGTTCTTGACCGCTGTCCAGTGATCCACTCCTGGATTACTTTGGTACCTCCCTGCTAGACTTATAGCAAGGCACACATCAGGTCTGGTACACAGCATTGCATACATGATAGAGCCTATGGCTGAAGCATAGGGAACATCTTTCATTTTCTCTCTATCTTCTGCAGTGGTCGGGCATTGAGTCTGACTCAACTTCACACCTTGTAACACAGGCAAGAACCCTTTCTTTGCTTGATCCATTTTGAACTTCTTCAAAATCTTGTCAAGGTATGTGCTTTGTGAAAGTCCAATTAAGCGTCTTGATCTATCTCTATAGATCTTTATGCCTAATATATAAGCAGATTCACCGAGGTCTTTCATTGAAAAACTCTTATTCAAGTATCCCTTTATGCTATCCAGAAATTCTATATCATTTCCAATCAGTAATATGTCATCCACATATAATATCAGAAATGCTACAGAGCTCCCACTCACTTTCTTGTAAATACAGGCTTCTCCGAAAGTCTGTATAAAACCAAATGCTTTGATCACACTATCAAAGCGTTTATTCCAACTCCGAGAGGCTTGCACCAGTCCATAAATGGATCGCTGGAGCTTGCACACTTTGTTAGCTCCCTTTGGATCGACAAAACCTTCCGGTTGCATCATATACAACTCTTCTTCCAGAAACCCATTCAGGAATGCAGTTTTGACATCCATCTGCCAAATTTCATAATCATAAAATGCGGCAATTGCTAACATGATTCGGACAGACTTAAGCATCGCTACGGGTGAGAAGGTCTCATCATAGTCAACCCCTTGAACTTGTCGAAAACCTTTTGCGACAAGTCGAGCTTTGTAGACAGTAACATTACCATCAGCGTCAGTCTTCTTCTTGAAGATCCATTTATTCTCAATTGCTTGCCGATCATCGGGCAAGTCAACCAAAGTCCATACTTTGTTCCCATACATGGATCCCATCTCAGATTTCATGGCTTCAAGCCATTTTGCGGAATCTGGGCTCACCATCGCTTCTTCATAGTTCGTAGGTTCATCATGATCTAGCAGCATGATTTCCAGAACAGGATTACCGTACCACTCTGGTGCGGATCTCGCTCTGGTTGATCTACGAGGTTCAGTAGTATCTTGTCCTGAAGTTTCATGATCATCATCATTAGCTTCCTCACTAATTGGTATAGGTGTCGCAGAAACAGTTTTCTGTGATGTGCTACTTTCCAATAAGGGAGCAGATACAGTTACCTCGTCAAGTTCTACTTTCCTCCCACTCACTTCTTTCGAGAGAAACTCCTTCTCTAGAAAGGATCCATTCTTAGCAACGAATGTCTTGCCTTCGGATCTGTGATAGAAGGTGTACCCAACAGTCTCCTTTGGGTATCCTATGAAGACACATTTCTCCGATTTGGGTTCGAGCTTATCAGGTTGAAGCTTTTTCACATAAGCATCGCAGCCCCAAACTTTAAGAAACGACAACTTTGGTTTCTTGCCAAACCATAGTTCATAAGGCGTCGTCTCAACGGATTTTGATGGTGCCCTATTTAACGTGAATGCGGCCGTCTCTAAAGCATAACCCCAAAACGATAGCGGTAAATCAGTAAGAGACATCATAGATCGCACCATATGTAGTAGAGTACGATTATGACGTTCGGACACACCATTACGCTGTGGTGTTCCGGGTGGCGTGAGTTGCGAAACTATTCCGCATTGTTTCAAATGTACACCAAACTCGTAACTCAAATATTCTCCTCCACGATCAGATCGTAGAAACTTTATTTTCTTGTTACGATGATTTTCAACTTTACTCTAAAATTCTTTGAACTTTTCAAATGTTTCAGACTTGTGTTTCATTAAGTAGATATACCCATATCTGCTTAAGTCATCTGTGAAGGTGAGAAAATAACGATATCCGCCACGAGCCTCAATATTCATCGGACCACATACATCGGTATGTATGATTTTCAACAAATCTGTTGCTCTCTCCATAGTACCGGAGAACGGCGTTTTAGTCATCTTGCCCATGAGGCACGGTTCGCAAGTACCAAGTGATTCATAATCAAGTGGTTACAAAAGTCCATCAGTATGGAGTTTCTTCATGCGCTTTATACCGATATGACCTAAACGGCAGTGCCACAAATAAGTTGCACTATCATTATCAACTCTGCATCTTTTGGTTTCAACATTATGAATATGTGTGTTACCGCTATCGAGATTCATGAAAAATAGACCACTCTTCAAAGGTGCATGACCATAAAAGATATTACTCATATAAATAGAACAACCATTATTCTCTGATTTAAATGAATAACCGTCTCGCATCAAACAAGATCCAGATATAATGTTCATGCTCAACGCTGGCACCAAATAACAATTATTTATGTCTAATATTAATCCCGAAGGTAGATGTAGAGGTAGCGTGCCGACCGCGATCACATCGACTTTGGAACCGTTTCCCACGCGCATCGTCACCTCGTCCTTCGCCAGTGTTCGCTTAATCCGTAGTCCCTGTTTCGAGTTGCAAATATTAGCAACAGAACCAGTATCAAATACCCAGGTGCTACTACGAGCTCTAGTAAGGTACACACCAATAACATGTATATCACATATACCTTTGTTCACCTTGCCATCCTTCTTATCCGCCAAATACTTGGGGCAGTTCCGCTTTCAGTGACCAGTCTGCTTGCAGTAGAAGCACTCAGTTTCAGGCTTAGGTCCAGACTTGGGTTTCTTCTCCTGAGCAGCAACTTGCTTGCCGTTCTTCTTGAAGTTCCCCTTCTTCTTCCCTTTGCCCTTTTTCTTGAAACTAGTGGTCTTGTTAACCATCAACACTTGATGCTCCTTCTTGATTTCTACCTCCGCAGCTTTCAGCATTGCGAAGAGCTCGGGAATAGTCTTGTTCATCCCTTGCATATTATAGTTCATCACGAAGCTCTTGTAGCTTGGTGGCAGTGATTGGAGAATTCTGTCAATGACGCAATCATCTGGAAGATTAACTCCCATCTGAATCAAGTGATTATTATACCCAGACATTTTGAGTATATGCTCACTGACAGAACTGTTCTCCTCCATCTTGCAGCTATAGAACTTATTGGAGACTTCATATCTCTCAATCCGGGCATTTGCTTGAAATATTAACTTCAACTCCTGGAACATCTCATATGCTCCATGATGTTCAAAACGTCGTTGAAGTCCCGATTCTAAGCCGTAAAGCATGGCACACTGAACTATCGAGTAGTCATCAGCTTTGCTCTGCCAAACGTTCATAACATCTGGTGTTGCTCCAGCAGCAGGCCTGGCACCCAGCGGTGCTTCCAGGACGTAATTCTTCTGTGCAGCAATGAGGATAATCCTCAAGTTACGGACCCAGTCCGTGTAATTGCTACCATCATCTTTCAACTTTGCTTTCTCAAGGAACGCATTAAAATTCAACGGAACAACAGCACGAGCCATCTATCTACAATCAAACATAAATAAGCAAGATACTTTCAGGTACTAAGTTCATGATAAGTTTAAGTTCAATTAATCAAATTACTTAAGAACTCCCACTTAGATAGACATCCCTCTAATCCTATAAGTGATTACGTGATCCAAATCAACTAAACCATAACCGATCATCACGTGAGATGGAGTAGTTTTCAATGGTGAACATTGTTATGTTGATCATATCTACTATATGATTCACGCTCGACCTTTCGGTCTCCGTGTTCCGAGGCCATATCTGCATATGCTAGGCTCGTCAAGTTTAACCTGAGTATTCTGCGTGTGCAAAAACTGGCTTGCACCCGTTGTAGATGGACGTAGAGCTTATCACACCCGATCATCATGTGGTGTCTGAGCACGACGAACTTTGGCAACGGTGCATACTCAGGGAGAACACTTCTTGATAATTTAGTGTGAGATCATCTTATAATGCTACCGTCAATCAAAGCAAGATAAGATGCATAAAAAGATAAACATCACATGCAATCAATATAAGTGATATGATATGGCCATCATCATCTTGTGCTTGTGATCTCCATCTCCAAAGCACCGTCATGATCACTATCGTCACCGGCGCGACACCTTGATCTCCATCGTAGCATCGTTGTCGTCTCGCCAATCTTATGCTTCTACGACTATCGCTACCGCTTAGTGATAAAGTAAAGCATTACATCACGATTGCATTGCATACAATAAAGCGACAACCATATGGCTCCTGCCAGTTGCCGATAACTCGGTTACAAAACATGATCATCTCATACAATAAAATTTAGCATCATGTCTTGGCCATATCACATCACAACATGCCCTGCAAAAACAAGTTAGACGTCCTCTACTTTGTTGGTGTAAGTTTTACGTGGCTGCTACGGGCTTAAGCAAGAACCAATCTCACCTACGCATCAAAACCACAACGATAGTTTGTCAAATAGACTCCGTTTTAACCTTCGCAAGGACCGGGCGTAGCCACACTCGGTTCAACTAAAGTTGGAGAGACAGTCGCCCGCAAGCCACCTATGTGCAAAGCACGTCAGGAGAACCGGTCTCGCGTAAGCGTACACGTAATGTTGGTCCGGGTCGTCTCATCCAACAATACCGCTGAACCAAAGTATGACATGCTGGTAGGCAGTATGACTTATATCGCCCACAACTCACTTGTGTTCTACTCGTGCATATAACATCAAACCATAAAACCTAGGCTCGGATGCCACTGTTGGGGAACGTAGTAATTTCAAAATTTTCCTACGCACACGCAAGATCATGATGATGCACAACAACGAGAGCGGAGAGTGTTGTCTACATACCCATGCAGACTGACTGCGGAAGCGTTAGCACAACGTAGAGGAAGTAGTCGTACGTCTTCCCGATCCGACCGATCCAAGCACCGTTACTCCAGCACCTCCGAGTTCTTAGCACACGTACAGCTCGATGACGCTCCCCGGGCTCCGATCCAGCAAAGCTTCGGGGATGAGTTCCGTCAGCACAACGGCGTGGTGACGATGATGATGTTCTACCGACGCAGGGCTTCGCCTAAGCACTACAACGATATGACCGAGGTGGAATATGGTGGCAGGGGGCACCGCACACGGCTAAGGAACGATCACGTGGATCAACTTGTGTGTCTAGAGGTGCCCCCCTGCCCCTGTATATAAAGGATCCAAGGGAGGGGTGCGGCCGGCCATAGGAGGCGCGCAGGAGGAGTCCTACTCCTACCGGGAGTAGGACTCCCCCCAATCCTTGTCCAACTAGGAGAGGTGGAGGGAGAATAGGAAAAGGGGGGGGGGCGCCGCCCCTCCCTCCTTTCCACATTAGGCCCATGAGGCCCATTAACCCCCCGGGGGGTTCCGGTAACCCCCCGGTGCTCCGGTTTTATCCGATACTCTTCCGGAACCCTTCCGGTGTCCGAATATAGTCATCCAATATATCAATCTTTATGTCTCGACCATTTCGAGACTCCTCGTCATGTCCGTGATCACATCTGGGACTTCGAACTAACTTCGGTACATCAAAATGCATAAACTCATAATAACTGTCATCATAACGTTAAGCGTGCGGATCCTACGGTTCGAGAACAATGCAGACATGACTGAGACACATCTCCGGTCAATAACCAATAGCGGGACCTGGATGCCCATATCGGCTCCTACATATTCTACGAAGATCTTTATCGGTCAGACCGCATAACAACATACGTTGTTCCCTTTGTCATCGGTATGTTACTTGCCCGAGATTCGATCGTCGGTATCCAATACCTAGTTCAATATCGTTACCAGCAAGTTTCTTTACTCGTTCTGTAATACATCATCCCACAACTAACTCATTAGTTGCAATGCTTGCAAGGCTTTATGTGATGTGCATTACCGAGAGGGCCCAGAGATACCTCTCCGACAATCGGAGTGACAAATCCTAATCTCGAAATACTCCAACCCAACATCTACCTTTGGAGACACCTGTAGAGCTCCTTTATAATCACCCAGTTACGTTGTGACGTTTGGTAGCACACAAAGTGTTCCTCCGGTAAACGGGAGTTGCATAATCTCATAGTCATAGGAACATGTATAAGTCATGAAGAAAGCAATAACAACATACTAAACGATCGGGTGGTAAGCTAATGGAATGGGTCATGTCAATCAGATAATTCAACTAATGATGTGACCTCGTTAATCAAATAACAACACTTTGTTCATGGTTAGGAAACATAACCATCTTTGATTAACGAGCTAGTCAAGTAGAGGCATACTAGTGACACTAAGTTTGTCTATGTATTCACACATGTATTATGTTTCCGGTTAATACAATTCTAGCATGAATAATAAACATTTATCATGATATAAGGAAATAAATAATAACTTTATTATTGCCTCTAGGGCATATTTCCTTCACCATCGCCTCCCTCGTCGGTCTCACCGGCGGCTCACGACTCTCAGGCTGCGCCCCTGCATGGCCTCGATCCTCGTGCCCATGCACGTTCGACCGACCACCCAGCGACGCCGTGCGTCTCGGCGCCCCAGGCCTCTGGGCCGGCGCCTCTGCTCTCTAGGCCGCCTGCGTCGGCGCCTCTGGATTATGGGACGTCCGCCTCGACGCCCTTGCTGTCCGTCTCGGCGCCCCTGGTGCCTCGGCTGCCCGTCTCGGCGCCCCTGGCCCCTGGATCGGCCTCGCCACTTCGGCTTGTCACGCCGGCCTCGTCGTCCCCTCGGCCTGCCACGCCGGTCTCGCCTGGGCCGAGCTCAACTGGCTCAGGCGCGCTCTCACCTGTGCTGGCTGAGGCATCTTCGTCGCTGGCCGAGGTGTCTCCATCGCCATCACTGACGCCACCGTCGTCGCTCAGTCCAGTATCGACTGAGCCCTCCCCGACTCCTTTGGCTCCCGCGACTCCTCAATGACCACATACGCGGAGCCATAGTGGTGTTTTTCAGCCCAAACAACGTCATGATGGTACTGTTGCTTGGTTGGCTGCATGTCTGGCTGCTGCTCGTGCGGATCCGGCCTCTGTGCCTCGTACGTATCAAGCTGCTCTGAGTATACCTCATTGGAGAGAGGCCATGGAGCAGGAGTACCATGCTCTTCTTCGTAACAAGACATGGACTCTTGTTGCGCCACCACCCCGTGTTAATGTCATCGACTCTAAATGGGTTTTCAAAGTGAAGAAGCATTCTGATGGGTCTATTGAGTACAAGGCGTGGCTGTTTGCCCGAGGTTTTCGGCAGCATTATGGTCTTGACTATGAAGACACCTTCAGTCCAGTGGTTAAACCTACTACTATCAGGCTTCTTCTCTCTCTTGCAGTTACTCGGGATTGGTCTCTTCGTCAGCTTGATGTGCAGAATGCCTTCCTCTATGGTGTACTGGAGGAGGAGGTCTACATGCGGCAGCCCCCTGGGTTCTCTGATCCTGATCGTCCTGCTTATTTGTGTCGTCTCACCAAAGCACTCTATGGTCTGAAGCAGGCTCCTCGTGCTTGGCATGCTTGTCTTGTGACAGCTCTTCGTGCTCATGGTTTTGCATCATCGGCTGCTGACTCTTCATTATTTCTTCTACAAAGGCCTGAAGTTACTATGTATCTGCTGGTCTGTGTGGATGATATTATACTTGTCAGTTCCTCTTCGTCGGCTGCTACTGCTCTTGTTCGGTCTCTTGGTGATGACTTTGTGGTCAAAGACCTTGGGAAGCTTCACTACTTCCTTGGCGTGGAAGTTGCTTCCGGTTCTGATGGTCTTGTTATGATGCAGAATAAGTATTCTTTGGATTTGTTGCAGCGGCCTGGGATGCTTAAGTGCAAACCGACTACTACACCTATGTCTACCACTGACAAGATCACTGCTGTAGATGGTGAGCTTCTGACTTCTGCTGATGCGACACAGTATAGGAGTATTGTTGGTGGGCTTCAGTACTTGACGATCACATGTCCATATATTTCCTTTGCTGTCAACAGAGTATGTCAGTATCTCCAGGCACCTCGTGACACTCATTGGTCTGTATTTTGTGCTATATTCGCTTCACGTTGTCCTATGGTTTGCACATTCGACCGAACCCCTCTGGGGTCATCTCGGCTTATTCTGATGCGGACTGGGCTGGCCGTCCAGATGACAGGCGATCCACGGGGGGCTATCTTGTGTTCTTTGGTTCTACCTTGATCGCCTGGAGTGCTCGAAAACAAGCTACTGTTTCACGTAGCAGTATTGAAGCCGAGTATAAGGCTGTGGCTAATGCAACTGCAGAAATTATCTGGATATAGTCTTTGCTTCAGGAAATTGGTATACCTCAATCGTAGTATCCTATTCTTTGGTGTGACAACATCGGTGCTACATACCTATCTGCAAATCCGGTATTTCATGCCCGAACGAAACACATTGAAGTTGACTATCATTTTGTACGGGAACGTGTATCTCAGAAGCAACTACAGATCAAGTTCATCTCCTCCAAGGATCAACTTGCAGACATCTTCACCAAGCCGTTGCCTCTACCACAGTTCGAGACCTGTCGGCGCAATCTTACCCTTCTAGATTCTTTAGGAAGTGGCTAAGATTGAGGGAGGGTGTTAGACTGTATAGTTCCCGTATATATGTACGTATGATGTAACGTTGTACCCCTTCATTTTGTATATATGTGATAGGCCACCCCTAGAGGGTTGAGTCGGTTCCTCCAAACCTATTGTCTTACAGTAGTATTTATATTCATTGAAAGTTGCCAAGACATTATTTCACTCAATCTCATCCTAGCTTGTCTATATTTAGCTTTTACGTCTTGTTAAACATGATTAATATGAATTATTGAACTTAAACCAATTCTTTCTTCAAACCTCCTTTAATGTACCTACCTCAAAGTTGGTTTCTTCAGTCAATATCCTGCATAATAGCCCCGCAAAAAAATCGATCAAAATTATTATTTTAACTTTAACTCCGTATTTCTTTTTAGGTTGAGTTATATACATGGTTTTGGAGGTTTTTATTTAAAGAACACTAATTACCTAGTTACAATTAGCTTTTATTCCATGTACTGTTTTCTCATCTCGCTCGCTGCTTGTCGAAAGAGCATCAAGTATGTATTTGTGATTAGCTTTTATTCTCCGCATTTTCTTTTCTCGTCTTGCTCGCTTTTTGTCACGTGCTTCTATGTATAGAGCTCCTATACTTCAATGGTATCTCCTCTCCTCAGATAGCCGGGTAATCACCAATTCATGTTCATGCACGACATATCCATAGAATAGCTTCAACTGCCTCACTTGTTTTTCTCTCTTTTTACTGCTGCCCCGTGTATTTTTCTCTTTTCTTATCCACTCTGGTGGAGGGTGACAAAACTGAGTGTTGACACCAGATTTTGGCATGGTCATGAATCCGGATTCGTATGCAAAAGTTAGAGGCAACACTTCGCGGGCCGGCCCTGAGTGAGAACGTATTCGACCTTTGCCGGCTGAACGAAACCTTGCCGGGGTAAAACCTTGCCGATGTGAGGGCTTGCCGGCGTGGAAAGCTTGCCGGCGTGGAAAGCTTGCCGGCGGAAAAGCTTGCCGGAGGAAAAGCTTGCCGGGCGAAGACCTTGCCGGGGGAAGAGCTTGCCGGGCGAAGACCTTGCCGGGGCTGAAAAGCTTGCCGGGCGAAGACCTTGCCGGGGGAAGAGCTTGCTGGGCGAAGACCTTGCCGGGGCTGAAAAGCTTGCCGGGAAAAAGCTTGCTGGGGTGGAAACTGTCAAGGCCAATCCGACCAGAAGCTGAAGATGGGCTCAAATGATTATCTAGATGGACTCAGATGAAGAAGTGTTCAACATGAGAGTTATTCGTAACATCGAAACATTCAACTTTGCTTTTGGAGTCATCATCATCCGACGTAGTATACGACCTGCAGAGACGCTACAAGAGCCGGACGGTCCAGTCAGCTATATGACCGAGTCCGACTCGAAATTGAAGATGACCCCGTGGAGTATTCAAGATGGCCTTATTTGGAAAAGTGATCAACATACGGATTGTTGACCTCATCGAAGCGTACAAGATTGATATTTGAACCGTCTCCATCGGAAGTCATATGCAGATTCCACGGCCCGCGCAATGAGCAAGACAGAAGATTGGATCAGATTCGGGCTGAATCTAAGTGGAACCAGAACTAGGACTCTAGGTCGTGAATTGATGTGATTTTCTTGTAAGGAAAGCCTGGATGAATCCTTTGTACGGGAAGTCTAGCCGCCTCTTATATATGTTGGGGGTGACGGCCGATTGAACAACACACAATCGAACAAATCAATATACTACTTTTTCTTTTATCTCTTCACCGTTTTTTCTCTCTCGTTCTTTGCTGTTCTTCGTGTTTGAGAGCTGCAAATTCCGAGGCTCTAGGGGCGAGCGAATCGACCTAGGGCAGCCCATAGCCGCCGCACTCCCTGACGGGGTCCCTCCTTGAGGTGTGGGGTTTTCGGGTCTGCAAAAGCGCCCGTCGACTGTCTTGCGTATCGCGCTGTCGATCGGGTCTCCTTCGACGTGAGCTGCGGTGCATCATCCCCAGCGTCGAGGGTACACGTGACGTGTTCGTGTGTCAACACTGGGCTGACTGATTCATGTATGTTCGTGGCCGGTTGGCATACGTAGCGGCTAACCTTTGTTGATTAGTTCTCCCGTGCATACAGTTATGATCGGGAAATGACTGAGGAAAGGCACGGCAATGTGATCGTCACCCTCTAGTATATATAAACGTGGGTTCCCATTGTTTGGGGCGTGACACCAACTTCTATGTATACATTCCCTTGTGTTGCTAAAGCGCTCTGTTAGTAGTACTTATAACGAGATTCAAACCTTGAAATATGCGAACTGAGTTCAGATGATTAGGTTTTTTGTGGTGGAACCAACCTACCGGGGTTTAAGTCTTGACTTAATATTGATGCTTGCATTTTCTTTCGACGATGTTCGTTTAGTGGAAGGATGCGCTCCCGTCGACTAGGAGGCACCCGTGGTGAATGCTTTCTAAAATAGTTGGTGCGCCCATTGGGGACTCTAACCTTCGAAGTTGGCACCCACATACAACTTGTGATGTATCTTCCTATGATGCTGCAACGAATAATCCTAAGTTAAGATAACTGTGACATGAATTGAAATTCATAAAATGGCAAATACCAACTGTTTATGAAAAAGTGAACCTTCTGTGACAATCATGAAGTATAAACTCGAATATATTAAGTAATCTTCTTATAACAAAGGCACAAAGGATAAATCAATACATAATCAAAGGATAGATTTTAGAAAGCCACATAAATCTTCAGAAACATGTATGTTCTTCACCATACAAAATAATGACCAAAAGAATAGTTGGCTTTAGAACTACATAGCGATTCTACATATAGAGCTATGAATCCTTTGTTCATGTAATTACCAGTCTAGTGGGCACTTCCCCTTCCAAAGTGGCAACATAGTCTTCTGCGAGCTATGGTGCATCTTCCTCGTGAGGACATATGAATTTCTCCATGAAATACTTATCGGTTTCCTTGAAAAATGTATCACGGGCCTCCCTTGTCCCCCGTCGACGTTGTCGCTCCTGCTCCATCACGGACGACCTCTACCACCGCGCCTGGACCCGCGACCCTCGAGGAGCTCTTTCTCCGGTGGCCATGGTACAATACATCGAGCTCTGACGCCGCCTTCAGCATACCACCCTCTCCGATAAGCCGGATCGCTTGAGCTGGCGCTGGACTAACAGCGGCTGCTACTCCACCAAGTCTTGCTACGACGCGCTCTTCGCTGGCTCCATCCGTGCACCGCACTGGCAGCTGACTTGGAGATCATGGGCCCCCGTTCGGATCAAGTTCTTCGCATGGCTGGCGCTCTAGGACCGGTGCTGGACCGCCGTGCGCTTGGCCCGCCACGGTCTCCCCCGCCACGCCCTCTGCCTGTTCTGCGATCAGGAGATCGAGTCCATGGAGCACCTCCTAGCAGGTTGCCCCTTCTCGAGGCAGATTTGGTACAGATGTCTGGCTTGGTGCACCCCTCCAGTTCATGCGCCGACCGTTGGCACTCGGTTCCTTGACTGGTGGCACACCACCACGTCTAGCGCCCCGGTGGCACACAGGAAGGGCCTCTCCTCACTCATCTTGCTCATCGCTTGGTCCATTTGGAGGCACCGCAACCATTGCGTGTTTGACGGCGGCACCCCCTCAGCCACACAGCTATGCCGAGACATCCGCGAAGAAGCGAGCTCCTGGATCAAGGCAGGAGCGACTGGGTTAGCCACCATAGCACCATAGGCGCTAGATGCTTGTACTGGTTCTAAGCATACCCATCATCTATCATGCTCGCGCTAGCGACTACGCCATCCCTGTGTATGTAGCACCCTAGCGCCCCACCCTCCTTGTATACTCTTTTCTACTTATAAATGAATGATACGTAAGCTTTGTGTATTCGTGAAAAAAAAGTATCATGGCTGGGGCCATGACTGAGCAACCCATTGTCCTCGAGAAACTTTATAATGTAGTACCGAGGTCTCATCTGGCCCTCTAGGCTATAATAGAGCATTATCGATCATTGAGCAAGGTAGGTCGGTTCCAAACCCACCTTAGATATGAGGAATTCAGACTAGTACGTTGCAATTCTTTTGATTTCCCGAGCACAAGCAGCCACTTAGGCAGAGAAATGCTCACCTCAGCATCCGACCACCCTAACGTCTTATTCAGGCGATCTACTTTGGTTGTGATCTTCTTCTCATCAAGGAATGCAATAGCATTCAAAGTGTTCCTTAACACTCGACAGCCATGGGGCACTCCAAGACATTTGACCAATGCCATCATTGTCTTTACACACTCCAGGTTGGTTGTGATCATCCTCGGCAACACGATGCACAACTAGGCAATATCGCAAGCACCTCACCCGCACTCACGCAACATTAAGATCCACTTGGGACAGGACTTTCAACACCTAGGTACCCCTACACCATCTATGAACAGTAAATAGAAAAAAGAAACAAAAATTAAAAAATCTGAAACTTTGGAACATAAAAAATGATCAAACATTCAAAAGTTTCAGCCTCAAATAACATTTGAGGAGCCCTCACCTAAAAAAACAAAATTAGTGCTCAAAGTTTATGTGCACTTTTGAGCAGTAACTTTTTTTGTGAGGGCTCATTGAGTGTTGTTTGTGGCTGAAAATTTGCAAGAACATCAAAAGTTTGATCGTCTTTGATCCCCCAAAGTTCCAAATTTGGTTGATTTTTGTTTCTTTATTATGAATTTACTGTTCTTGAGGGTGTAGGGGCACCCAAATGTTGAAAGTCCTATCTCGGATCGAGAAAGTTCTGAGCTATCACACCTTTCTCGATCCACTTTTGTCTTGCAACACAGGAGGGTACTGCTGAAGTTGATAGCCTAGAGCAACTTCTCGGAGGAGTCAAGAGGTGCAGATAGTTCCGTAGCTTGGAGACGATGGGTCTACAGTGGAATTTGTCTAGGGCATGCAGGAGGAGGCGTGCCATCTCAGAATTTGACAAACCTAGGTGACGAGGGTTGCGATGTCGACGATTGAGAGGCCAAGGACGGTGAAGAAGTCAAGGACGACGTCGGGGTTGGTGGCGGACCTGAGGTGGGAGAACTTGGGGGAGGCCTTGACCGCCTGGGCTCGGGTCAAGCCGCATATCTCGACGAGGAGGGCGCGGCGGCGGAGGGAGAATAGAGCATCTGGGTGAGGTTGCAGCGCCAGAGCTTGACGGTAGTGCCATTAACGACAAAACGGTGGCCGACGGTGGCGAGGGAGGGATCTCCTATTTGGTGTTGTACGGGCCAGGGAGGAAACAGGTAGCCCCCCCTGCGTGCCCTCATGGGCTGGCCCATGTGAGAGGCAGGAAAATGGGAAGCACCTTGTTTTTTTTTTCCTTTTTTCCGTCTTAACATTTTCCCTTTTTACAAATAATTTGAGATTTTTTAAAAAAACTGCAGATTGTGAAATGTTCTTGAATTAAAAAATGATCGTGATTTCAAAATAATGAATATTTTTATCTTGATAAACAATTTTTTATGACCATCTATCTATCTATCTATTATTAAAAATGATAGAAAACATACGGCTTAGATATGCCAATAGAAAAAGAGCTTAAAAGAATGGCTAGGATTTCCTTGAAAGAAATATGTACGTACCCATGTCTCCATAGGGAAAATATCTGGTGCTCCGGGAGCACCTACTGTTGGATCTCAGATCCAAGAGCTCTTGTGAAATGATGCACTTTTTTTACAAAAAAGCCCTCGTAAAATCTAAAAAATGCGCGCAAGTACAGCAGCTACAGCAGCTCCTCGTATGCCGTTGGATATAAGGTCCGAGGGCCCAGAAGTCCATATCATGGAGCACCTATGCTCCCGTATCACAGGATACTCTCCCTGTCTCCATATCCCTTTCCAGCATGCGTATGATGAATTAGAGTCCAATTCCTATACGGCATGTACCTGTTAAAAAAAAGATATGAAAGAGACGAACAAGTAGTGGGTCCTAGTTATAATGGTCCAGATCTAACAGAATTTGCTCATGTAATATGTGACACACGCATGTACGGAGTATTGTTTTGCCCATCTAACAGAATCACGTATGAAAGAAGGACACTTACATCATCACGTGTGATGTATGGACATACTAGGGCCGAGCTGGCAAAATCCGGGGCCTGTGCAAAACTAAAAAATGAGGCCCTATCTGACAAGAAAAAATGAACTATCGAGAAATTATAATGTATGTATATAAATAATTATACCTATTCAACTCCTGGTTGCATGATATTTATTTGAGCAACCTCATTCTATTAGTATTCTTTGAAATGAAATCTTCAATGATTCCTCATAATCAATCTTCTCCTTATAATCAATCACTCTAATGATCTCTGCGAAAAGTTAATAAGGAAGTAGGAATTAGGAGAACTAGTCGTCAACCCGTGCAACTGCACGGGCTAGCTATCACTCTAAACACATAATGTATCAGGATGACTGAACGATTAGACACAACTCAACTTATTATTCTATCATCATTGAGATCCTACTATGTGAATTTTCAGCAATTGATTTTTATGTTTGGAAATTTTATAGAATGTATGTATGGTAGACAACTCTGTATGACAAACATAGGGGCTTATAAATTTTTTCAAAAATGAAGGCTGAAACCACTTATAGTGTTATTATATGTGGCAATATTGTTTATATAAGAATGCTTCTGGTTATATCTTTATGGATGTTTTTTCATCCTTTCAGTGCTCCCCTAAAGAACGCATACGCATTGCTAAAGACCATGTAAAAGAAAGTGCACCAAAGTTCCGTTTCATCTACTGTGGAAGTAATATTCTTTTCTTTATTGTTCGCAAAAAAAGTATTTTGTTGTGGAAAACAACAATGGTCGTAAAATTACTTCGGTTGCAAGTTGCAAATTTTATGATGTTCTATGTCAAGGATTCACATAGGTAAAAGTGTGAGGTGAATGTAAGTACAAAAAAATAAAGGCTTATTCAAACATGGGCCGTCTCCTTAAAGCATATTATGAAAAATAGGAAAATAAGTACGCATTTGTGCTATATATTTTTGGAATCTCGTTATTAAAAAGGAAATTCTAAATTCCAAGCCATTTTGTAGGATTTTCCTCACCCATTGTATGTAGGAAAAGCTTCATATGTGCCTTGTTTACTGTCTTGAGTAGCCAGGGGATACAAAATGGACATGAAAGTACATTTCCTCTTTTGAAATTTAAATGCAAAGAATGTTTTTTAAATAAGATAAGGTAATTAGCTAATAAATGTGTTTGAGTGTCTCATTTGGACCTGTAGCAGTTCGCTGAACACTTTGAGACTATTATGTTGGCTACAATACTTTTGTGCAGCAAATTTAGTAACATGCGTTTGTCAATTATCAAAAGACTGGTAGAGAGAAAATCTTCGAGACTTTCTTAGAAATATTGTTTCAGAAAAATATAGTTCGGGAATGAATAAGAAATATAAAACACAACTTCAATGTTTATTGTTGAATTTGGTTCTTTGTCATCTAAGTGTTTCTCATACCAACAACAAATGATCAAGGCAATGGTTTTATGCTTAAGTGATGGGCTGCTTCTAGAACTCCTCCTTTGAAATTATTTAGAACTTCCCTTTGCTCTCTTTGAGTCATTTTGACGAATGTCCATCTTGACAGCATAAATAAGCATGGATACTTGGTCGCTCCATTTTACTCTTTGTTGAAATTATTCTCTCTCTCTCTCTCTCTCTCTCTCTCTCTCAAGCAATTTCATCAGGAGATTAATGTCAGTGCAAATCCATGTCCTCCACCTCCACCTTACGATTATAATTAGATGTAGTAGAGTGCCTGCACGGAAGCGAGACAATGTAAGCTGAACAGTCAAGCAGAGCATACTTGCACATTTATAGACTGTTGTCTTAGCTGCAACACCTGTGTGTAGCCACTCCAGTAGCATATGTTTGTCAATTATAAAGAGAGAGAGAGGAATTCTTCGAGATTCTCTTGAAAATATTTATTTAGCAAACTATAATTCACAATGAATGAAAATATAAAACACCACTACAATTTGGTTACATGGCTTCTGAGTGTTGATCATAGAAAAACAAATGATCAGATCGAAGTCCCTATGTTGAAATAATATGCTGATTCTAAAACTCGTGATCTGAAAGAATTTTAGAACTTCCTTCTGTTATCCATGGATGATTTTGACGAATGTCCATCTTGGCAACCTTTTTAGAATACAAAAATCTGCATAAATAATGCGACATAAACTACTATTGCTTTTGTTTACTCTTCTTGCTGTTACAAACAGATATTACAACTACAAAACTATATAAATCTATTGCATTAGTCGTTCCTTTTACTTTCTTTTTGTGCTAATGAATAAAATATAGTAATTTGAACACTGTGTGAAACGTTTTGGTACAGTATGGCAAATGATGGCGCACATATGTATGGCTCTTATTAAGAAACTTGAGAAAATAATATTACCTCCTTCCGTTTAAATTTCTATTGTTTTGATGCAGATTTGGTACCAATTCATGTAGCATAAAACAATTTCAGTGCAATGTTAATAGAAGCTTATATTATCTAGAGGTACAAACAAATAACGATCCTGGTCAAGTGATTTTATTCTTCCCATAAAAGCCAAGAACGAACTCAAAGAACATGAATAGTCATTATGTAAATTTTGTTGTTGCAAGCAGATAGGTGGATTGCACCTGTACTTGATCGCACTGTGCTATTTTTTGTTGAATATTCTTATATATCTCAAGCAATTTCATCATGCAGAACGACATAGGGTCGAGTATTGGAACGCCGAGTATCAATGTCTCGAACGTGACCCCAGTTTTTAGGTTCTCGATCCCACTGGATTGACCCGTGAATAGAAAACATACCAGGCATCCATGGCGTCTGCCCTCTGCGTCGCCCAAAGCAAGGCTTCAAATTGAGTCTCAGTTCTCGCGGGCGTGCCAGGATACGCCACGGGTACCAGGAGTGTGGCCTCCACAGCTCACACGGCGTGGACATGGTGGCCGTGGCGCCGGTGTCTGCAGTCCCGCTTCCGCACCCGACGACTGAGTCGCCAAGAAAACCAGATCTGCGAGACTGCGGCAGGGTCGTACTGCAGCCAATTTTCAATGGCGCCTCTGTGAGATTCAAATCAGGAGGAAGACGCCGCGATTTTGGTAGGTGCCCGAGTAATTTGTGGCTACATTAAAATCTTTCCTGGGGCATGTATTTTCAACGTTCCTTGTTCCGTGAAAACCTTCCAAGTATGAAGTTTAATAATTCTATTCCCTGAGATTTCTCACGGGATACTAACCTTCCAAGTAATCCGATTTCTTTACAGAATTAAAGAACCAAATCTAGAGAAAACTCACCAGAAGGATATGGGAGAAGCCATCACGTCTCCATTGGGATGGCACATCGTCTTGTCTGCTTTGAATTTATGCCATCTGACTACACGACGCTAAGATGAAAAGAGGCGGCTGTAACTCATAGGGAAAACCTAGCACGGAAGAGAGCAGAGTAGTCCATGAAGAAAGGATGCGTGGAGGTAAAGGAGGGCAGAGTCCACGATATAGAGGAGTAGCTAGGAAGAAAGGTTGCGTTGAGATGTAACTGTTTTTTTACTCACAGTTAAGCAATATTAAAAAGAGATTACGTGGGTTGATCTGGATCGTAATAATCTGGCCCCACAAGATTAACGGCTCGTATTTTCTAATTAACATGGTAATTTCTTGGGAGTCACAAATTAGTATAGGTAGGTATAGGTATAGATAGATAGATAGATAGATAGATAGATAGATATGAGTAGATTTGGAGTACAAGCCAGCGGTATTCCTCTCTGACTCTCTATGAACCCGAGATCTCGAGAGGAATCATCCTTCCTGGACACACCTATTTGAGAGAGCCATAATTATGCTATGATTTATTATAATTGCTCTATGTGCTTCACTTAAATTTTTTGAGCTATGAAATTGCTCTAGTACTTCGCTTATATCTTTTTGAGCACGGTGGTGTTCTATATTTTGAAGAAATATGATCTATCCTCTCATGCTTCACTTATATTATTTTGAGAGGTGAAAATTATTTTGAAGAAATATGTGCTCTTGTTCTTCACTTATATTTGTTTGAGAGTTTTTCTAGTAGCAATGGTGATATATGAAACTAGTCCCAAAGTGATAGTTATTCAAGAGTGATATAATAAAAACTTTCATGAAGACCATTGGATATTAAAAACTTGATTCCTTGTAATAGTTTTGAGATATGATGATAGTAATATGTGAGTCATGTTGGTGAGTAATTATGCTTTAGTAAGAATATTGGTGTTAAGGTTTGTGATTCCCTATGCAAGCATGAAAGTCGATAGTTATGCAATGAAATTAAATCCTACTTGTGGTGCATTATTCGGTGTTAGTTATGTTCAATGCTCTTTTATGATGGTTTTCATTTCTTGGTTGGTCGCTTCTCAATCTATTTGCTAGCCTCCATTTGTACTAAGTAGGAATACTACTTGTGCATCCAAAATCCTTAAACCCAAGTTGTGCCAAATGAGTCCACCATACCTACCTATATGCGGTATTTCCATGTCGTTTCAAGTAAATTTGTATGTGCCAACTCTAATGTTCAAAATATATTTCCTTTTTGTGTGTCTGTACCGCTCATGAAGCGGCATGGGGCGGCCAATATTTTCCATGCTAGATACTTTATTCTCAAGATGGGTGTTTATTCACTTGTCATTGCACGAGAGTGTGGCAAAGGTAATAGGGATGCCCAGTCCCGAAATGCAAATAAACTTTATTTACGTTGTTCAATAAATTCCTTGGAAAGTGTTGGTATGGATGGCACTCGTGGATACGGCTAGCCATGGATTGTGAAAGAATGGTGAAAAAATGAATAAACTTTATTTTCTGTTTCGGAACCGCCTATGATTTATCTAGCATGAAAAGTATTGGGAATTCTCAGTCGTTTTCGTTCTAGGGAAAAGCATGCCACCAAAAATAATTTTATCTCTCAATTTAAGCTTTGAGCTCTGGCACCTCTACAAATCTCTTCTTCCCTCTGCGAAGGGCATATCTATTTACTTTATGCAATTTTTATTTTTGTTCAGTCCCCATCTTCTCTTATAAAGCACCAACTAGGGAACACTATTAGCATACTTGTGCATTGAGCATAGTTAATATTTGAGTGTGCTTCATGAATGGATCAATGATTGAGCATAATGGGCTAGGGATGGCTTTCTTTAGTGTTGATATTTTGAAAGACATGGTTGCTTGTTGATATGCTTGATTATTGATGTCCTCATGTCAAATATAGACTATTACTTTGAATCATCTAAAAGTCCAAATGTTCATGCTACAAAAGAAAAGGTTATGAGATGAACATGGTACGCAACATTCTACATCAAAAATTCTGTTTTAATCATTTACCTACTTGAGGACGAGCAGGAATTATGCTTGGGGATGCTGATATGTCTCCAACATATCTATAATTTTTTATTGTTCCATATTGTTATATTATCAACCTTGGATGTTTTGTATTCATTTTATAGCAACTTTATATCATTTTTTGGGACTAACTTATTGACATAGTGCCCAGTGCTAGTTGTTGTTTTTTGCTTGTTTTTTACTTCGAGAATATCAGTACCAAACAAAGTCCAAATGCCACGAAACTTTTTGAAGATTTTTTTCTGCCCAGAAGACAACTTGGGAACCAAGGAAGTACCGGAGGGGAGGCCCATGGGGCCCACAAAGCACCAGGGCACGCCAGAGGCCCCTAGCGCGCCCTGGTGGGTAGTGGGGCTCACAGGCCCCCTCTCCACCACCTCTCATCTCTATAAATACCCAAATATTCTAGAAACCCCAGGGGAGTTGAGAGATCAGAGTTTCCAATGCCACAAGTTCCAGAACCACGAGATCCAATCTAGAGACCTTTTCCATCACCTTGCTGGAGGGGAAACGATCACGGAGGGGTTCATCACCCTCATTGGTGCTCCTCCGATGATGCGTGAGTAGTTTACCATAGATCTACGGGTCCGTAGGCAGTAGCTATATGGCTTCTTCTCTCTTTTTGATCTTCAATACAATGTTCTCGTCGGAGATCTATTTGATGTAACTCTTTTTTTGCGGTGTGTTTGTTGGGATCCGATGAATTGCGAGTTTATGAGTAGATCTATCTATGAATATTATTTGAGTCTTTGTTGAACTCTTATATGCATGATTGTTATAGCCTCATATTTCTTCTCCAAAACTTTGGTTTGGTTTGGCCAACTAGATTGATTTTTCTTGCCATGTGAAGAGGTGCTTTGGGATGGGTTTGATCTTGCGGTGCTTAATCTCAGTGACAGAAAGAGACATGACACGCATGTATCGTTGCCATTAAGTATAACAAGGCGGGGTCTATTCCTACATGAATAGATCTTGTCTACATCATGTCATTGTTCTTATTGCATTACTTCGTTTCTTCATGAACTTAATACACTAGGTTCATGCTGGATAGAGGTCGATGTGTGGAGTAATAGTAGTACATGCAGGTAGGAGTCGGTCTACTAATCTTAGACGTGATGCTTATATACATGATCATTTCCTTGGATATTGTCATAATTATTTGGTTTTCTATCAATTGCCCAACAGTAATTTGTTAACCCACCGTATGCTATTTTCTTGAGAGAACCCTCTAGTGAAATCTACGGCCGCCGAGTCTATTTTCTATCATATTGCTTCAGATCTATTTATCCAAGAACCCAAAAATACCCTACTGTACTTTTTATTTATTTACTTTATTCTGATTTTCCATCAGATCTATTTATCCAATCTTATACTATTTAATCTATCTCAATACTGAGGAGGGATTGACAACCCCTCTGACGCGTTGGGTTGCAAGTTTTTGTTATTTGTGTGAAGGTACTGCTTACATAGTTTGGTGGATCCTCCTAGTGGATTGATACCTTGGTTTCATAACTGAGGGAAATACTTACTGTTGCTGTGCTGCATCATCCTCTCCTCTTCGGGGAAAATACCAACGCGAATTCAAGAAATCAGTGCATCAACCTTAGTTCTTTGAGAGTCTTGTTTAATTCTTTTCGGGTGTCCCTCAGGATAAAGTAGCACCAGAGTCATTCTACCTCCTCTAGTCATTACTCTAACAGCATTATCATTTATATTATTATTCATTCCATTAAGAAACTCACTTTGAGATTTAGCAACTTATTCTAACTGAGTTCGAACCATAGAAGCATGTTTACAAACACCTTTGACATCATTAACAATTCTAAACAACAAGTCACTCAAACATGCAACCATATCAGCATTTTGTTTCAACTGTTTCATAACATTTGCATTAAAATGATATTGCTTCATAATATAATTATCAAATTCATATAAGCATTGACTAGGAGGTTTATTATAAGGTATATCACCACAATCAAACTTTAAAAGAGAATTTACCTCTACCACCTGTGCTGGTGTGTCGAGACCATGTATTTCTTCAATAGGTGGTAAATTCTTAACATCTTCAGCTTTAATACCTTTTTCCTTCATCCATTTCTTTGCTTCTTGCATATCTTCATGACTGAGAAATAAAATAGCCCTCTTCTTCGGAGTAGGTTTAGGAAGTGGTTCAGGAAGTGTCCAATCATTATCATTCTTCAATATATTATTCTATAATTCCTCATCATGTTCAATAGTTCGTTCCTTGAAACACAACCAGCACAACTATCTAGGTAGTCCCTAGAAGCATTAGTTAGTCCTTTATAGAAGATATAAAGTATTTCATTTTTAGCATCACCCTTTAATGAGAAGGTAATAACTTAATAATATAGAATAACGAATTTTTCCTCATGAGCAAATAGGGTGGCCATATAATTTAACTTAGTAAGATGTGCCACAACAGCTTCAGTTTCATAGACATGGAAAGGGTCAGATTCAACCAGGGTAATTAACTTAGGATCAATAGAGAATTCATAATATTTATCAGCAATAAAGATATAGGTGAATTTGCAAACTTAGGATCATATTTCATTCTAGCATTCAAAGATTTTTCTTTCAACTTGCATAGTAATTTCTTAAGATCAACTTTATCCTTACAAGCAAGAAAATATCTAGCTACTGATATGTCTCCAACGTATCTACTTTTCCTAACGCTTTTCCTCTTGTTTTGGACTCTAATTTGCATGATTTGAATGAAACTAACCTGGACGGACGCTGTTTTCAGCAAAACTACCCTGGTGTTGTTTTTTGTGCAGAAATAGAAGTTCTCGAAATGGAAGGAAACTTTGCGAGGATTTTTTATACAATAAATGAGAATTTTTGGAGCCAAGAACCACCGAAGGGGGGCACCTGGGTGGGAACAGCCCACCAGGGCGCCCCCCGTCCAAGCGCGCCCAGGTGGGTTGTCCCCACCTGGTGGCCCCGCAGACCCTAAAATCGACGCTATAAAACCCTATTTTCCAGAAAAAAATCAAGGAGAAAGAATTATCGCGTTCCACGAGATGGAGCCACCGCCGTCTCTTGTTCTTCATTGGGAGGCCAGATCTAGAGTCCGTCTGGGGCTCCGGAGAGGGGGATCTTCGATCTCCATCATCACCATCCCTTCTCCATCGCCAATTCCATGATGCTCCCCATCATGAGTGAGTAATTCCTTCATAGGCTCGCTGGACGGTGAGGAGTTGGATGAGATTCATCATGTAATCTAGTTAGTTTTGTTAGGGCTTGAACCCTAGTATCCACTATGTTCTGAGATTGATGTTGCTATGACTTTGCCATGCTTAATGCTTGTCACTTTGGGCCTGGGTGCCATGATTTCAAATCTGAACCGTTTATGTTATCACCATTATATCTATGTTCTAGATCCGGTCTTGCAAGTTATAGTCACCTCTTACGTGTTATGATCCGACAACCCCGGAGTGACAATAGTCAGTGAAGGAAATATGCCCTAGAGGCAATAATAAAGTTATTATTTATTTCCTTATAATCATGATAAATGTTTATTATTCATGCTAGAATTGTATTAACCGGAAAAATAATACATGTGTGAATACATAGACAAACAAAGTGTCACTAGTATGCCTCTACTTGACTAGCTCGTTAATCAAAGATGGTTATGTTTCCTGACCATGAACAATGAGTTGTTATTTGATTAACGAGGTCACATCATTAGTTGAATGATCTGATTGACATGACCCATTCCATTAGCTTAGCACCCGATCGTTTAGTATGTTGCTATTGCTTTCTTCATGACTTATACATGTTCCTATGACTATGAGATTATGCAACTCCCGTTTACCGGAGGAACACTTTGGGTGCTACCAAACGTCACAACGTAACTGGGTGATTATAAAGGAGCATTACAGGTGTCTCCAAAGGTAGATGTTGGGTTGGCGTATTTCGAGATTAGGATTTGTCACTCCGATTGTCGGAGAGGTATCTCTGGGCCCTCTCGGTAATACACATCACATAAGCCTTGCAAGCATTACAACTAATATGTTAGTTGTGAGATGATGTATTACGGAACGAGTAAAGAGACTTGCCGGTAACGAGATTGAACTAGGTATTGGATACTGACGATCGAATCTCGGGCAAGTAACATACTGATGACAAAGGGAACAACGTATGTTGTTATGCGGTCTGACCGATAAAGATCTTCGTAGAATATGTAGGAGCCAATATGGGCATCTAGGTCCCGCTATTGGTTATTGACCAGAGACGTGTCTCGGTCATGTCTACATTGTTCTCGAACCCGTAGGGTCCGCACGCTTAAGGTTACGATGACAGTTATATTATGAGTTTATGAATTTTGATGTACCGAAGGTTGTTCGGAGTCCCGGATGTGATCACGGACATGACGAGGAGTCTCGAAATGGTCGAGACGTAAAGATTGATATATTGGAAGCCTATGTTTGGACATCAGAAGTGTTCCGGGTGAAATCGGGATTTTACCGGGTTATCGGGAGGTTACCGGAACCCCCCGGGAGCCATATAGGCCTTCATGGGCCTTAGTGGAAAGGAGAAAGGGGCAGCCCAAGGGGGCTGCGCACCTCCCGCCTCCCCTAGTCCTATTAGGACTAGGAGAGGTGGCCGGCCACCCCTCTCCCTCTTTCCCCCTTGGGAATCCTAGTTGGAATAGGATTGGGGGGGGGGAGTCCTACTCCCGGAAGGAGTAGGACTCCTCCTGCGCCCTCCTCCTTGGCCGGCGCCCCCCTCCCCCTTGGCTCCTTTATATACTGAGGCAGAGGCACCCCAGAAACACACAAGTTGATCCACGTGATCTATTCCTTAGCCGTGTGCGGTGCCCCCTGCCACCATATTCCTCGATAATACTGTAGCGGAGTTTAGGCGAAGCCCTGCTGCTGTAGTTCATCAAGATCGTCACCACGCCGTCGTGCTGACGGAACTCTTCCCCGACACTTTGCTGGATCGGAGTCCGGGGATCGTCATCGAGCTGAACGTGTGCTCGAACTCGGAGGTGCTGTAGTTTCGGTGCTTGATCGGTTGGATCGTGAAGACGTACGACTACTTCCTCTACGTCGTGTCAGCGCTTCCGCAGTCGGTCTCCGTTGGGTACGTAGATAACACTCTCCCCTCTCGTTGCTATGCATCACATGATCTTGCGTGTGCGTAGGAATTTTTTTGAAATTACTACGAAACCCAACAGTGGCATCCGAGCCAGGTTATTTATGTTGATGTTATATGCACGAGTAGAACACAAGTGAGTTGTGGGCGATATAAGTCATACTGCCTACCAGCATGTCATACTTTGGTTTGGCGGCATTGTTGGACGAGACGACCCGGACCAACCTTACGCGTACGCTTACGCGAGACCGGTTCCCTCGACGTGCTTTGCACATAGATGGCTTGCGGGCGACTGTCTCTCCAACTTTAGTTGAACCAAGTGTGGCTACGCCCGGTCCTTGCGAAGGTTAAAACGGAGTCTATTTGACAAACTATCATTGTGGTTTTGATGCGTAGGTGAGATTGGTTCTTACTTAAGCCCGTAGCAGCCACGTAAAACTTGCAACAACAAAGTAGAGGACGTCTAACTTGTTTTTGCAGGGCATGTTGTGATGTGATATGGTCAAGGCATGATGCTGAATTTTATTGTATGAGATGATCATGTTTTGTAACCGAGTTATCGGCAACTGGCAGGAGCCATATGGTTGTCGCTTTATTGTATGCAATGCAATCGCGATGTAATGCTTTACTTTATTACTAAACGGTAGTGATAGTCGTGGAAGCATAAGATTGGCGAGACGACAACGATGCTACAATGAAGATCAAGGTGTCGCGACGGTGACGATGGTGATCATGAAGGTGCTTCGGAGATGGAGATCACAAGCACAAGATGATGATGGCCATATCATATCACTTATATTGATTGCATGTGATGTTTATCTTTTTATGCATCTTATCTTGCTTTGATTGACGGTAGCATTATAAGATGATCTCTCACTAAATTATCAAGAAGTGTTCTCCCTGAGTATGCACCGTTGCCAAAGTTCGTCGTGCCCAGACACCACGTGATGATCGGGTGTGATAAGCTCTACGTCCATCTACAACGGGTGCAAGCCAGTTTTGCACACGCAGAATACTCAGGTTAAACTTGACGAGCCTAGCATATGCAGATATGGCCTCGGAACACGGAGACCGAAAGGTCGAGCGTGAATCATATAGTAGATATGATCAACATAACGATGTTCACCATTGAAAACTACTCCATCTCACGTGATGATCGGTTATGGTTTAGTTGATTTGGATCACGTAATCACTTAGAAGATTAGAGGGATGTCTATCTAAGTGGGAGTTCTTTAGTAATATGATTAATTGAACTTAAATTTATCATGAACTTAGTCCCTGATAGTATCTTGCTTGTTTATGTTGATTGTAGATAGATGGCTCGTGCTGTTGTTCCGTTGAATTTTAATGCGTTCCTTGAGAAAGCAAAGTTGAAAGATGATGGTAGCAATTACACGGACTGGGTCCGTAACTTGAGGATTATCCTCATTGCTGCACAGAAGAATTACGTCCTGGAAGCACCGCTGGGTGCCAGGCCTGCTGCTGGAGCAACACCAGATGTTATGAACGTCTGGCAGAGCAAAGCTGCTGACTACTCGATAGTTCAGTGTGCCATGCTTTACGGCTTAGAATCGGGACTTCAACGATGTTTTGAACGTCATGGAGCATATGAGATGTTCCAGGAGTTGAAGTTAATATTTCAAGCAAATGCCCGGATTGAGAGATATGAAGTCTCTAATAAGTTCTATAGCTGCAAGATGGAGGAGAACAGTTCTGTCAGTGAGCATATACTCAAAATGTCTGGGTATAATAATCACTTGATTCAATTGGGAATTAATCTTCCGGATGATTGCGTCATTGACAGAATTCTCCAATCACTGCCACCAAGCTACAAGAGCTTCGTGATGAACTATAATATGCAAGGGATGAACAAGACTATTCCCGAGCTCTTCGCAATGCTGAAAGCTGCGGAGGTAGAAATCAAGAAGGAGCATCAAGTGTTGATGGTTAACAAGACCACTAGTTTCAAGAAAAAGGGCAAAGGGAAGAAGAAGGGGAACTTCAAGAAGAACGGCAAGCAAGTTGCTGCTCAGGAGAAGAAACCCAAGTCTGGACCTAAGCCTGAAACTGAGTGCTTCTACTGCAAGCAGACTGGTCACTGGAAGCGGAACTGCCCCAAGTATTTGGCGGATAAGAAGGATGGCAAGGTGAACAAAGGTATATGTGATATACATGTTATTGATGTGTACCTTACTAGAGCTCATAGTAGCACCTGGGTATTTGATACTGGTTCTGTTGCTAATATTTGCAACTCGAAACAGGGACTACGGAATAAGCGGGCACTGGCAAAGGACGAGGTGACGATGCGCGTGGGAAACGGTTCCAAAGTCGATGTGATCGCGGTCGGCACGCTACCTCTACATCTACCTTCGGGATTAATATTAGACATAAATAATTGTTATTTGGTGCCAGCGTTGAGCATGAACATTATATCTGGATCTTGTTTGATGCGAGACGGTTATTCATTTAAATCAGAGAATAATGGTTGTTCTATTTATATGAGTAATATCTTTTATGGTCATGCACCTTTGAAGAGTGGTCTATTTTTCATGAATCTCGATAGCGGTAACACACATATTCATAATGTTGAAACCAAAAGATGCAGAGTTGATAATGATAGTGCAACTTATTTGTGGCACTGCCGTTTAGGTCATATCGGTATAAAGCGCATGAAGAAACTCCATACTGATGGACTTTTGTAACCACTTGATTATGAATCACTTGGTACTTGCGAACCGTGCCTCATGGGCAAGATGACTAAAACGCCGTTCTCCGGTACTATGGAGAGAGCAACAGATTTGTTGAAAATCATACATACCGATGTATGTGGTCCGATGAATATTGAGGCTCGTGGCGGATATCGTTATTTTCTCACCTTCACAGATGACTTAAGCAGATATGGGTATATCTACTTAATGAAACACAAGTCTGAAACATTTGAAAAGTTCAAAGAATTTTAGAGTAAAGTTGAAAATCATCGTAACAAGAAAATAAAGTTTCTACGATCTGATCGTGGAGGAGAATATTTGAGTTACGAGTTTGGTGTACATTTGAAACAATGCGGAATAGTTTCGCAACTCACGCCACCCGGAACACCACAGCGTAATGGTGTGTCCGAACGTCATAATCGTACTCTACTACATATGGTGCGATCTATGATGTCTCTTACTGATTTACCGCTATCGTTTTGGGGTTATGCTTTAGAGACGGCCGCATTCACGTTAAATAGGGCACCATCAAAATCCGTTGAGACGACGCCTTATGAACTATGGTTTGGCAAGAAACCAAAGTTGTCGTTTCTTAAAGTTTGGGGCTGCGATGCTTATGTGAAAAAGCTTCAACCTGATAAGCTCGAACCCAAATCGGAGAAATGTGTCTTCATAGGATACCCAAAGGAGACTGTTGGGTACACCTTCTATCACAGATCCGAAGGCAAGACATTCGTTGCTAAGAATGGATCCTTTCTAGAGAAGGAGTTTCTCTCGAAAGAAGTGAGTGGGAGGAAAGTAGAACTTGACGAGGTAACTGTATCTGCTCCCTTATTGGAAAGTAGCACATCACAGAAAACTGTTTCTGCGACACCTATACCAATTAGTGAGGAAGCTAATGATGATGATCATGAAACTTCAGGACAAGATACTACTGAACCTCGTAGATCAACCAGAGCGAGATCCGCACCAGAGTGGTACGGTAATCCTGTTCTGGAAATCATGCTGCTAGATCATGATGAACCTACGAACTATGAAGAAGCGATGGTGAGCCCAGATTCCGCAAAATGGCTTGAAGCCATGAAATCTGAGATGGGATCCATGTATGGGAACAAAGTATGGACTTTGGTTGACTTGCCCGATGATCGGCAAGCAATTGAGAATAAATGGATCTTTAAGAAGAAGACTGACGCTGATGGTAATGTTACTATCTACAAAGCTCGACTTGTCGCAAAAGGTTTTCGGCAAGTTCAAGGGATTGACTACGATGAGACCTTCTCACCCGTAGCGATGCTTAAGTCCGTCCGAATCATGTTAGCGATTGCCGCATTTTATGATTATGAAATTTGGCAGATGGATGTCAAAACTGCATTCCTGAATGGATTTCTGGAAGAAGAGTTGTATATGATGCAACCGGAAGGTTTTGTCGATCCAAAGGGAGCTAACAAAGTGTGCAAGCTCCAGCGATCCATTTATGGATTGGTGCAAGCCTCTTGGAGTTGGAATAAACGTTTTGATAGTGTGATCAAAGCATTTGGTTTTATACAGACTTTTGGAGAAGCCTGTATTTACAAGAAAGTGAGTGGGAGCTTTGTAGCATTTCTAATATTATATGTGGATGACATATTGCTGATTGGAAATGATATAGAATTTCTGGATAGCATAAAGGGATACTTGAATAAGAGTTTTTCTATGAAAGACCTCGGTGAAGCTGCTTACATATTAGGCATTAAGATCTATAGAGATAGATCAAGACGCTTAATTGGACTTTCACAAAGCACACAATTTTGAAGAAGTTCAAAATGGATCAAGCAAAGAAAGGGTTCTTGCCTGTGTTACAAGGTGTGAAGTTGAGTAAGACTCAATGCCCGACCACTGCAGAAGATAGAGAGAATATGAAAGATGTTCCTTATGCATCAGCCATAGGATCTATCATGTATGCAATGCTGTGTACCAGACCTGATGTGTGCCTTGCTATAAGTTTAGCAGGGAGGTACCAAAGTAATCCAGGAGTGGATCACTGGACAACGGTCAAGAACATCCTAAAATACCTGAAAAGGACTAAGGATATGTTTCTCGTATATGGAGGTGACAAAGAGCTCACCGTAAAAGGTTACGTTGATGCAAGCTTTGACACTGATCCGGACGATTCTAAATCGCAAACCGGATACGTGTTTACATAAAACGGTGGAGCTGTCAGTTGGTGCAGTTCTAAACAAAGCGTCGTAGCGGGATCTACATGTGAAGCGGAGTACATAGCTGCTTCGGAAGCAGCAAACGAAGGAGTCTGGATGAAGGAGTTCATATCCGATCTAGGTGTCATACCTAATGCATCGGGTCCAATGAAAATCTTTTGTGACAATACTGGTGCAATTGCCTTGGCAAAGGAATCCAGATTTCACAAAAGGACCAAACACATCAAGAGACACTTCAACTCCATCCGGGATCTAGTCCAGGTGGGAGACATAGAGATTTGCAAGATACATACGGATATGAATGTTGCAGACCCGTTGACTAAGCCTCTTCCACGAGCAATACATGATCAGCACCAAGGCTCCATGGGTGTTAGAATCATTACAGTGTAATCTAGATTATTGACTCTAGTGCAAGTGGGAGACTGAAGGAAATATGACCTAGAGGCAATAATAAAGTTATTATTTATTTTCTTATAATCATGATAAATGTTTATTATTCATGCTAGAATTGTATTAACCGGAAACATAATACATGTGTGAATACATAGACAAACAAAGTGTCACTAGTATGCCTCTACTTGACTAGCTCGTTAATCAAAGATGGTTATGTTTCCTGACCATGAACAATGAGTTGTTATTTGATTAACGAGGTCACATCATTAGTTGAATGATCTGATTGACATGACCCATTCCATTAGCTTAGCACCCGATCGTTTAGTATGTTGCTATTGCTTTCTTCATGACTTATACATGTTCCTATGACTATGAGATTATGCAACTCCCGTTTACCGGAGGAACACTTTGGGTGCTACCAAACGTCACAACGTAACTGGGTGATTATAAAGGAGCATTACAGGTGTCTCCAAAGGTAGATGTTGGGTTGGCGTATTTCGAGATTAGGATTTGTCACTCCGATTGTCGGAGAGGTATCTCTGGGCCCTCTCGGTAATACACATCACATAAGCCTTGCAAGCATTACAACTAATATGTTAGTTGTGAGATGATGTATTACGGAACGAGTAAAGATACTTGCCGATAACGAGATTGAACTAGGTATTGGATACTGACGATCGAATCTCGGGCAAGTAACATACCGATGACAAAGGGAACAACGTATGTTGTTATGCGGTCTGACCGATAAAGATCTTCGTAGAATATGTAGGAGCCAATATGGGCATCCAGGTCCCGCTATTGGTTATTGACCGGAGACGTGTCTCGGTCATGTCTACATTGTTCTCGAACCCGTAGGGTCCGCACGCTTAAGGTTACGATGACAGTTATATTATGAGTTTATGAATTTTGATGTACCGAAGGTTGTTCGGAGTCCCGGATGTGATCACGGACATGACGAGGAGTCTTGAAATGGTCGAGACGTAAAGATTGATATATTGGAAGCCTATGTTTGGACATCGGAAGTGTTGGGTGAAATCGGGATTTTACCGGGTTACCGGGAGGTTACCGGAACCCCCCGGGAGCCATATAGGCCTTCATGGGCCTTAGTGGAAAGGAGAAAGGGGCAGCCCAAGGGGTCTGCGCACCTCCCCCCTCCCCTAGTCCTATTAGGACTAGGAGAGGTGGCCGGCCACCCCTCTCCCTCTTTCCCCCTTGGGAATCCTAGTTGGAATAGGATTGGGGGGGGGGGAGTCCTACTCCCGGAAGGAGTAGGACTCCTCCTGCGCCCTCCTCCTTGGCCGGCGCCCCCTCCCCCTTGGCTCCTTTATATACTGAGGCAGAGGCACCCCAGAAACACACAAGTTGATCCACGTGATCTATTCCTTAGCCGTGTGCGGTGCCCCCTGCCACCATATTCCTCGATAATACTGTAGTGGAGTTTAGGCGAAGCCCTGCTGCTGTAGTTCATCAAGATCGTCACCACGCCGTCGTGCTGACGGAACTCTTCCCCGACACTTTGCTGGATCGGAGTCCGGGGATCGTCATCGAGCTGAACGTGTGCTCGAACTCGGAGGTGCCGTAGTTTCGGTGCTTGATCGGTTGGATCGTGAAGACGTACGACTACTTCCTCTACGTCGTGTCAGCGCTTCCGCAGTCGGTCTCCGTTGGGTACGTAGACAACACTCTCCCCTCTCGTTGCTATGCATCACATGATCTTGCGTGTGCGTAGGAATTTTTTTGAAATTACTACGAAACCCAACAGTCAGGACCACTCCCGGCGATGACCGTAGTTTGAGGGGTTCATGTATTCACCGTGTGTTAATGATTTGTTATGGTTCTCTATTAAAAGGAGGACTTAATATCCCTTAGTTTCCAATAGGACCCCACTGCCACGGGAGGGTAGGACAAAAAATGTCATGCAAATTCTTTCCATAAACACGTATGATTATTTATGTAATACATGCCTACATTATATTTATGGTCTGGATCTAGTGCCGTATCGCCCTAGGTTATAACTATCACATGATGAATATCATCCAACAAATCATCGATCCAATTCCTATGAATTTATCTTATATTGTTCTTGCTAAGTTACCATTGTTATCGTTACTATTGCAGTTGCTATATACTGCTATCACTGCTACCGTTACTGTTGCTACTGCTACTATTATCAAAACTATCATACTACTTTGCTACTGATCACTTTGCTGTAGATAATTAATCTCCAGGTGTGGTTGAATTGACAACTCAGCTGCTAATACTTACAAATATTATTTGGCTCCCCTTGTGTCAAATCTATAAATTTGGGTTGAATACTCTAGCCTTGAAAGCTGTTGCGATCCCCTATACTTGTGGGTTATCAGCTACCTCTCCATCCATAACATAACCCTTAGGTATATCTCAGGCAATTCATATCTAGGAACACTAGTTCCAATAGGTGAATCATAGTTTTCAGTTTCAATAATTTCATCAGTTTTAATAATTTCATTGGTTTCATCATTCTCAATTGCTTTAGCTCTAGCAAGTTGTTCATCAAGAAATTCACCCAATGGCAGAGTATTATCAAGGAAAATACTAGCATCATTCCTAGCATCATCCATAGCAGAAGTGGCATTATTAATTACTTGTGACATATCAGAAATAATAGCAGGTTGTGGTGTTGCAAGCTTACTTAAAACAGAAGGTGAATCAAGTGCTGAGCTAGATGGCAGTTCCTTACCTTCCCTCGTCTTAGAGGGAACGGTCTTGGTTCTATCATCCTTAACATTCTTCATAGTGATCAACATATATAAATCCCAAGTGACTCAAAAATCATAGCTATGTTCCTCGGCAACGGCGCTAGAAAATGGCCTTGATAACCCACAAGTATAGGGGATTGCAAAAGTTTTCGAGGGTAGATTATTCAACCCAAATTTATTGATTCAACACAAGGGGAGCCTAAGAATATTTGTAAGTATTAGTAGTTGAGTTGTTAATTCAACCGCACCTGGAGACTAAATATCTGAAGCAGAGTGATCAGTAGTACAGTAGTATGATAGTTTGATAGCAGTGGCGGTGATAGTAATGGTAATAGTAATTTTGTAGCAGTAGTAACAACAGTAGCGACTTAGCGAGAACAATATGTGAAAAGCTCGTAGTCATTGGACCGGTGATAACGTCGGATAATATTCATCATGTAACAGTCATAACCTAGGGTGACACAAAACTAGCTCCAATTCATCAATGTAATATTGGCATGTATTCCGTATATAGTCATACGTGCTTATGAAAAAGGACTTACATGACATCTTTCGTCCTACCCTCCCGTGGTAGCGGGGCGCATAAGGAAACTAAGGGACATTAAGGCCTCCTTTTAACAGAGAACCGGAACAAAGCATTAACACATAGTGAATACATGAACTCCTCAAGCTACGGTCATCACCGGAAAGAATCCCAATTATTGTCACCTTGGGGTATGCAGATCATAACAATAGGTGCATATAACTTGCATGGTAGGATCAAGAACACAAATATATTGGTGAAAACATAAATGGTTCAAATCTAAAATCATGGCACTCGGGCCCTAGTGACAAGCATTAAGTATAGCAAAGTCATAGCAACATCAATCTCAGAACATAGTGGATACTAAGGATCAAGCCCTAACAAAACTAACTCGATTACATGATGAATCTCATCCAATCCATCACCGTCCAGCAAGCCTACGAAGAAATCACTCACTCACAGCGGTGAGCGTCATGAAATTGGTGATGGAGGATGGTTAATGATGACGAAGACTGAAGATCCCCCTCTGCGGAGCCCCGAACGGGCTCCAGATCTGGTCTCCCGATGACGAACTGGAGGTGGCAGTGGATCCGTATTGTAAAATGCGATGAAACTTCCTCTCTTATTTTTTCTTGGAAATAAGAATTTATAGGATCGAGATTAGGGCCAGCGGAGCCTCGTGGGCCCTAGCACCCACCAGGGCGCGCCAGAGGGGGTGGAGTGCCCTGGTGCCTATTGGGCAGTTGCCCCCCTCCAGTGGGT